>NW_023270513.1:17525914-17771243 GCF_011800145.1 Mirounga leonina
AATAATAATAATAATAATAATAATAATAATAATAATAATAATAATAAAAAACCCAGTAGAACAGATCAATGAAACTAGGAGCTGGTTCTTGGAAAGAATTGACAAAATTGATAAACCCATAGCCAGACTTATCAAAAAGAAAAGAGAAAAGACCCAAATAAATGAAATCATGAATGAAAGTTGTGAGATCACAACCAACACTGAAACAATACAAACAATTTTAAGAGAATATTATGAGCAATTGTATGCCAACAAATTGGGCCATTTGAAAGAAAAGTATATGTTCTCAGAAACATATAAACTACAAAACTGAAACAAGAAGAAATAGAAAATTAGAAGAGACCAATAACCAGGAAAGAAATTGAATCAGTAATCAAAAATCTCCTAACAAACAAGAATCCAGGGCTGAATGGCTACACAGGCTAATTCTACTAAACACTTGAAGAAAAATCAATACCGATTCTTACAAAGTTGCTCCAAAAAATAGAAATAGAAGGAAAACTTCCACACTCATTCTATGAGGCCAGCATTAACTTGATTTTAAAACCAAAGACCCCACTAAAAAGGAGAATTACAGACCAATATCCCTAAAGAACATGGACACAAAAATTCTCAAAAAGATATTAACACATCAAATCCAACAGTACACTAAAAGAATTATTCACCATGATCAAGTGTGATTTATTCCAGGGCTTTAGGGGTGGTTCAATATCCACAATAAATGAACATGATACATCACATTAATAGAAGATAGGACAAGAACCATATGATCCTCCCAATAGATGCAAAAAAAAAAAAGAATTTGATAAAATAAAGCATCCTTTCTTGATAAAAACTCACAAACAAAATAGGGACAGAAGGAAAATACCTCAACATCATAAAGGCCATATACAAAAGACCCACAGCTAAAATCATCCTCAGTGGGGAAAAACTGAGAACTTTTCCCCTAAGGCCAGGAACATGAGAGGGATATCCATTCTCACCACTGTTGTTCAACATAGTACTGAAAGTCCTAGTCTCAGCAATCAGACAACAAAAAGAAATAAAAGGCATCCAAATTGGCAATGAAGAAGTCAAATTTTCATCTTTGCAGACGACATGATACCCTATGTAGAACCTAAAAAACTTCATCAAAAAATTGCTACAACTGATTCATAAATTCAGCAAAGCCGCAGGATATAAAATCAACACACAGAAATCTGTTACGTTTCTATATACCAATAATGAAGCAGCAGAAAGAGAAAACAAGGAATTGATCTCATTCGCATTTGCACCTATAATCACAAGATACCTAGGAATAAACCTGACCAAAGAGGTAAAGGGTCTTTTTTTTTAAGACTTTATTTATTTATTTGAGACAGACAGAGAGAGAGAGAGAAGCAAAAGCGGGGGAGAGAGGCAGAGGGAGAGAGAGAAGCAGACTCCTCACTGAGCATGGAGCCTGATGCAGGAATTGAGCCCAGGACCCTAAGATCATGACATGAGGTGAAGGCAGATGGTTAACTGACTGAGCCACTGAGGCACCCCAAAGTAAAGGATCCTTACTCCAAAAACTATAGAAGACTTATGAGAGAAATTGAAGAAGACACAAAGAAATGGAAAAACATTCCATGCTCAAGGATAAGAAGAACAAAAATTGTTAAAATTTCTATACTACCCAAACAATCTACACATTTAAAGCAATCTGGATCAAAATAACACCAACATTTTTCACAGAACTAGAACACACAATTCTAAAATTTCTATGGACCCAGAAAAGACCCTGAATAACCAAGGAAATGTTGAAAGAGAAATGCAAAGTGGGAGGAATCACAATCCCAGATTTCAAGCTGTATTGCCAAACCGAAAACAGTAAGACAGTATGGTACTGGCATGAAAACAGACACATAGATCAATGGAACAGGATACAGAACACAGAAGTGGACCCGTAACTATATGTTCAACCAATCTTCGACAAAGTAGGAAAGAATATCCAATGGAAGAAAGACAGTCTGTTCAACAAATGGTGCTGGGAAAACTGGACACTGACATGAAGAATGAAACTGGACCATTTTCTTACACCATACACAAAAATAAATTCAAAATGGATGAAAGACCTAAATGTAAAATGTAAAAAATGTAAAAAAAAAAAAATATGTATGTATTACATACATCAGGATCTTAGAGGAGGAAACAGGCAGAAACCTCTTGGACCTCTGCTGCTGCAATTTCTTACTAGACCTATTCCCAGAGGCAAGGGAAACAAAAGCCAAATTAAACTATCGGGACCTCATCAAGATAAAGAGTTTCTGCACAGTGAAGGAAACAATCAACAAAAGTAAAAAGCAGCCTATGGAATCAGAGGAGATATTTGCAAATTACATATCTGATAAAGGGTTAGTATCCAAAATCTATAAAGAACTTATGAAATTCAACAGCCAAAAAGCAAATAATCCAGTTAAGAAATGGGCAGAAGGCATGAATAGACATTTTCCCAAAGAAGACATTCAGATGGCTAACAGACACATGAAAGATGCTCAACATAAGTCAACATCAGGGAAATACAAATCAAAACCATGATGAGATACCACCTCACACCTGTGAGAATGGCTAAAATTAACAACTCAGAAAACAACAGAATTTGGCAAGTATGTGGAAAAAGGGGAACACTTTTGCACTGTTGGTAGGAATGGAAACTGGTAAAGCCACTCTGGAAGACAGTATGGAGATTCCTTAAAAAGTTAAAATTAAAGCTGCCCTATATCCCAGCAATTGCACTAGTAAGTATTTACCCAAAGTATACGAAACTGCTGATCTGAAGGGGCACATGCATCCCAATGTTTATAGCAGCACTGTCAACAGTAGCCAAATTATGGAAAGATCCCAAATGCCCATCAACTGATGAATGGCTAAAAAAAAAGGTGTTATATATATCATGGAATATCATATTAATACACACACACACAAAATGGAATATTACTCACCATCAAAAAATGAAATCTTGCCATTTGCAACAATGTGGATGGAACTAAAGTGTATTATTCTAAGTGAAATAAGTCAGTCAGAGAAAGACAAACATATAATTTCACTCATATGTGGAGTGTAAGAAACAAAACAGATAAATGTGGTAGAACAGAAGGAAAAATAAGATAAAAACAGATGGAGGCAAACCATAAGAGACTCTATAGTTAAGAGAACAGAGGATTGCTGGAAGGGAAGTTGCTGGGGGGATGGACTAAATGGGTGATGTGCATTGAAGAAGGCACTTGTTGGGATGAGCACTGGGTATTATGTGTAAGTGATGAATCACTGAATTCTACTCATGAAACTAATGCTAAAAAAAAAAAAAAAGTTAATAAATAAATGGTATCCAAGTGACCTAAAAAAACAAATGGCATCCAAATCTACCATACTCAGGAAGAGGTTTATGCTTCCCAAAAGATCTGGCCCATTTATTTTATTATTATTTTTAAATTAAGTATAATGAACATACAGTGTTATATTAGTGTCAGGTGTACAATATAATGATTCAACAATTGTGTATATTTCTCAGTGCACATCGAGGTGAATGCACTGTTAATTCCCTTTATCTATTTTTCACCCACCCCCCACCCACCTCCCCTCTGGCAACCAGAAGTTTGTTCTCGGTATTTAATAGTCTGGGCATTTTTGTTGTTGTTTGTCTCTTTTTTCTTTGTTTGTTTGTTTTGCTTCTTAAATTCCACAAATGAATGAAATCGTATGGTACTTTTCCTTCTATGACTGACTTATTTCACTTATAATTATGCCCTCTAGGTCCATCCATGTTGTTGCAAATGGCAAGATTTCATCCTTTTATGCATATATATATATATATACACACATATATATGCCACATATATAATATATATATATATTAATTTATTATAATGTATATATATGGATCTATATATCACTTCTTTATCCATTAATCTATGGATGCACACTTGGTTTGTTTCTATATTTTCATTATTGCGAATAATGATGCAATAAACATAGGGGTGTATGTATCTTTTTGAATTTATGTTTTCATTTTCTTTAGGTAAATGCCCAGTTGTGGTATTATTGGATCATATAGTAATTCTATTTTTAATTCTTTGAGGTACTCCACAGTTTTTTCCATAGTGGCTGCATCAATTTGCATTACCACCAAGGGTTCACAAGGGTTCCTTTTCCTCCACATTCTCACCAAGATTTATTATTTCTTGTGTTTCTAATTTTAACCATTCTGACAGATGTAAAATGATATCTCATTGTAGTTTTAACTTGCATTTCTGTAATGATTAGTGATGTTGAGCATCTTTTCATTGTCTCTTGACCATCTGTATGCCTTCTTTGGATAAATGACCCTTCAGGCTCTCTGACCATTTTTTAATCAGATCATTTGTTTTTTGGTGTTGAGTTGTATAAGTTCTTTATATATTTTGGATATTAACTCCTTATTGGATATATTATTTGCAAATATCTTCTCAGTGAATTCAGTAAAATTTTTATTTCAAACATTTTATCTTTCAGTGTGCAAATTTCTATTTGGTTCTTTTTATGGTTCATTTTTTTTTTTTCTGCTGAGAATTCCTATTTCTTATTTATTCTTAGCACTTTCACTTTAACTTCATTTAGCATTAATAAAATAGCTACTGTAATATACTTGTCTGCTAATTGCAAATTATGGACCATCTTTAATATTTTTGGTGGACTATTTTTACTATTGTGACTGGGTAACAATTTCCTGGTTTTCTGTTTGATAAGCAATTCTGGATTATTCCTGGACATTGAGAGTGTTAGGATTTGGTGAGCCTGCATTCTGTTATATTCTCCCAAAAGTACTGATATTCTTTTTTTTTTTTTTTTTAATACTAATATTCTTATTTGAGCAGGCACTTAGCTTGACTGGACTCAAACTGCAAACTTTGTCTTTTGGGTGTCATCTCAAATTTAGTTCAGTTCTTTTACTTTTTGGTTCACTGCTTTGAGCTTGCCTTGAGAATACATTTTTTAGTGTCTGGTCAGAGATTTTAGCAGAATTATATATTCAAGTTCAGAATCACTCTCTTTGGCCCTCTATACTCTAGAATCCTCTCTCAATATCCTATGGCAGTGCTTGCTTCAAATTCAGTCCCCTTGTTCTTAGGCCAAAAAGACTATGGGCTTTCCCTTGGAATTTTAAGTGTCCTATGTACTTGCCATTAAGCTGAAGGCCATAAAAATGGTAATCTCATCACATGCCACTTTCCTCTCCCATGTGTCAATGGCTCTCAATGATTTGTCTGCTTTTGTTTATTTTTTAGATCTTTCATTTAGAATTTTAAAAAATTTTGTATGAATTTTATAGTTCTTTGCCTACAAGAAGATTAATCAGGATTAATCAGAGGACTATTGAGCAACACAGTAGAAGAATTCTCCAAATACAAATACATTTTTAAGCAACAAAACATATTTTATTTAGAAAGAGCATTATCATAATTTCATAATTAAATCATTTTAATATAATGATATATAACATTACTTGAGCATTTGCTATGTACTTGATATTTTGATAAATGCATTACATGTATTGCCTTACTTACTTTTCATAGCTGAACTTTCTTGATTTTGTAGATAGGGAGAAATGTCTTAGATAAATTGCTCAAGTTCATTCATCTAGTAAATATCAGAACTAGAATTCCAGGTGTAGTTTTCTTTATTTAAAATTAAATGCTTATATATACTGTACAACACTATCCTCCTAAGTTCTACATAGTTTTAATAGATATACTTGGGAAAAATATTAAAAATTCGTAGGAAAGCTTTTCCTATATGAGTGATGGGATAATGAATGATTTTTTTCTTATAATATTTTATATATTTTCTATAATGAGTATATGTGGCTTTTATAACTGAAAAGAACACTTTTTTGTAAAAGAGGAGTTGATCAAGAAAGTCATAGCTATCTCTTGTATTTTAAACCTTTTTTAAAAAAAGATTTTTCTTAAAGTGAGATGTCAATTTAAAGGCATGTGATGTGATGAGCACTGGGTGTTATATGCAACTGATGAATCGTTGAACACTACATCTGAAACTAATGATGTTGGCTAATTGAATTTAAATAAAAAAATAAAGCTTATTTATATAAACTTTTTTTTTTACTTTTTCACCTGATATATTTTAACAGATTTTTAAATTTCAGATAAATAACCCAATTTACAGTTTAAACCTTGAGACTAACAATATGTGGTAGATTGCTTAAATTACAGGTCAAGTTCTCTGAAGGGAAATTGTTGCTTAGGAAACTTGCTGTTCAATAGAACTCTAATAGAATATGAGTTTTGTCACAGCTTTGCTACTTTTTGAACTGTGTCTAAAAAATCCACATCTCTTGACTATATTATCTTATATGTATATCCACATAACCTTAAGAAGGATGTCCTAGTCATGGACAGAACAGGCTACAATGTTACCAACAAAACTATCTATTGCATTCTTCTTTAAAATATAGTGTAGTGTTAAAACGAAAAGGCAACCTATGGAAAGGGAGAAGATATTTGCAAATGACATATCTAATGAGGGGCTAGTATCTAAAATTTATAAAGAATTTATCAAACTTAACACCCCAAAACCAAATAGTCCAGTTAAGAAATGAGCAGAAGACTTGAACGGACATTTTTTTAAGATGTTATTTTTGAGAGAGAGAGAGAGAGAGTGCATGAGCAAGAGGGAGGGGAAAAGGGAGAAGCAGACTCCCCACTGAACTGGGCGCCTGAAACAGGACTAGATCCCAGGACTCTGGGATCATGACCTGAGCCAAAGGCAGACGCTTAACCAACTGAGCCACCCAGGTGCCCTGAACATTGCTTTTTCCAAATAAGACATCCAAAAGGCCAACAGACTCATGAAAAGATGTGCAACATCATTCATCATCAGGGAAATACAAATCAAAACCACAATAAGATATCACCTCACACCTGTCAAAGTGGCTCAAACTGGCACTACAGGAAACAGATGTTGGTGAGGATGTGGAGGAAGGGGAACCCTCTTACACTGTTGGTGGGAATGCAAATTGGTGCAGCCACTCTGGAAAACAGTATGGAGGTTCCTCAAAAAGTTAAAAATAAAATTACCCTATGATCCAGCAATTGCACTACTAGGTGCCCAAAGACTACAAGAGAATATAAAAACACTGATACAAAAATACCCAAAGAATACAAAAATACTGATCCAAAGGGAGACATGCATCACAATGTTTATAGCAATATTATGAACAATAACCAAAATATGGAAAGAACCCAAATGTCTATCTACTGATGAATGGATAAAGAAGTGATATATTACTCAGACATCAAAAGGAATGAAATCTTGTCATTTGCAACAACGTGGATGGAGCTGAAGTGTATTATGCTAAGTGACATAAGTCAGACAAAGACAAATACCACATGATTTCATTTATATGTGGAATTTAAGAAACAAAACAGATGAACATAGGGGAAAGGGGAAAAGAGAGGGAAGCAAACTATAAGAGGCTCTTAACTACAGAGAAAAACTGAGGATTGCTTGAGAGGAGGTGGACAGGGGATGGATTAAATGGATAATGGGTATTGAGGAGGGCACCTGTTGTGTTAAGCACTGGGTGTTATATGTAAGTGATGAATCACTAAATTCCACTCCTGAAACCAATTATTACACTATATGTTAACTAACCAGAATTTAAATAAAATTTTGAAAAAAATATATACTGTTGTGTTTATAGTTGATATCTGTGTTATAAATTATGTTTAAATTTATTATGTTATTAAATTCCTTGGGTTGTTTACATATTTTTCATGAAAACATTCTTTTGTCATTCTAACACTTGAGTTAGTGAAAATAACAATTTATTTCATCATATAATGGATTTCAGTATTGAAATGTTTTTCTCAATAGCTACCACAATTAATTTATCATGTATATGGGCTTACTTTATTTGTATATTTGTAGTTATTTATGATTTCCTCTTCAAGTTTTTTTTTTTTTTTTTTTTTAAGGTATCACACTTGGAGCGCTCCTGGTTTGGTTCTGGGATTTAAAAATCAGTGGCTATTTGTTGGAGAGTATAACAAGGGTAAACAAACTCTTACAAAACACATTAAAATTACATCCCACCATCAAATATCAGAGTGTCTTTTTTTTTGTTCCTATCCAGGAAACACAATTATACACACATTCATGCACACACACACACACATATGTGTCTGTGTACCTCCATCTTACCCTTGGGTCTAAAGGCATTCTTCTGTGTCTGTGTGTCTCTCTCTTCTGTGTGGGTGTGCGTGTGTGTGTGTGTATGTACATACATATTAGTGGCAGGAAAATAATGCATTATTTCCTGTGAAGCTATCCACTATCTGTAGAATTGTATAGCTTCATTTAGTTTTAGCACTCTTATATCTTGAAATAGGAGTGGAGTAGTATGCATGGTGAACACAGGGGATAGAGATTTTCATTAATACACTCTCTATGGTGGGAACCCAAAAGGAGAACAAAAATTTTAATCTACCCAAATAATTGGGCCCCAGTGAATTGCCTATGATATAAATATCAAGGCCAATTTTTATTTCCAGTCCATACTCAGTCTTGTTGAGACTCAGTAAATAAAAGCCAATTATATTATTTGTATTCCACTAATGGAGATTACTCTAAAACTGGCTTGCTGGCTCATGAAAGTATGCACACTGGTCACAAGGGGATTGGAAAGGAGAGTTGATAGTTCAAATCACCTTATATATATACACATTCTGCTGTTCAATTAAGTACCTTTATTTTTAATACATGACCTCTAATAGCATACTAACATATACCTGTTTATTTTTTTCTTTCTCTGTTTGTACCTTGCTGTCACTCAGTGCCTATTTTTCTTGCTTTAAAATGAGTTGATTATTATTTAGAAAAACCAGCTGCAATATAAGAATATTTTATAAAAATAGAGCTTATTAAGACAGGTGTTCTCATCTATTTGGCTAATTGACAGTGGTTTAATAAATTATTGAATTACAGCTGCAAACATACTGTTACAGGTAAGAAACAAGTAGAAAAGCATTTTAAAAATTATCTTTTTTAAAGGTTGTAAATGTCTTTAAGGGTAGAAAATCTGATAATTTTGAAACTATATGACTACACTATTGTTACAAGGACAGTTAAATAAGGCAGAGAGATGTGAAAAATAATGAAAATATTCAATGAGTAAAATGACATTTGCTTTAAAAACTACGTTGTTTTAAATTTACCCTTCAATGATTTGATTGTCCATTGAAACATTGGGAAATTAACATGTATTGTATACCTGTGGCCTGGCTAAGCAATAACTACAAAAATTTGTAGAAAATATATTTGTTTATAACTATCAATAACATATTTTTAAAACTTTTTCTCAAGTGGAATTTACCTTAACACTTTTAAAAAGGGCTTTTAGAACGCTTTTATTGAAATTATTCAGTGATGAATAAGTTAAGTTAAAATACTTGTTATAGTTGCAGCATATCAAATCTATGCCTCACTGGCTGACATTAACTATCCTTTATCTCCCTCATTCAGTGGGAAATGTGGAAACTAAACAGACTTTCCCTTGAAGTTAATAGTTTGCTTTATAAAAATTGAAAACATTCTATATTATGCTCACTCATTTTATGTAACTCCCCTCAAATAATGTTGTTTGTAAGTATAATTCTTAATAAAGAAAACAGGATTAATGATGAAAGGAAATGAACTTTCAGAACTTTCTATAAAAATAATCTAATATTTAACCATAAAAAGCACAAACAAGTGCAATTTCTCAGTTACAGGTAGAAAAGGAAAGTGTTGATTACATTCATAAAAATAAAAATAAGAATAAAAGTTTAGTGTTGTGTAAACTAATGAATATTAAACTGATATTCAGAATCCTTTGCAAAGGCTATTTCTTTATTTGTCAAATTTCCATTTTGTTTCTATATCAAAAATATTGTGGGTCACATATATTCTGGGATGTCTTAAAGATATTTATAATTCTTCATAGTAATGCATTAAATTTATCTTTGTATGCTTATTTTCATTATTTCTGTACTATAATTTAAAAGGATAACTATTTTCTACCAAATAATAATGAAATAGGTATTATGTTACTGTACTGGAGAGAGGAAAATATGAAAATTGCTTTTCTGAAACTTCTCATTCTGAAAGTATAAAAAAGTTATATTTCTCTCTCTCTTTATTATAAATATAATTAAATAAAATATATAATATATAATATAATAATATTTAATATAATAATAAAATGTACTATATTAATATATTAAGTATTTAATATGTTAAAGTATATAATATATTACTAAAATACAATAAAAATTTCTGAAATACCTCATCACTATTGATACTGATTATGGAAGATGTCAAATATAATGTCTTATAAAATATATTAAATATCTTCTTAATTTTTTTCATAATAAATGAAATATCAATCTCAAATACCAATCAATGGAATAGATTCCAAGTCTCATTTTTTACACCCTAATATGCCTTTCTATAGCTGAAAAATTTAATGACATATTTCAAAAAATAATAGATATTTATTTTAATTACTTTATAAGAAATATAAACAACAAGGCAGTTTATGAAAAATAATGTGTAAGAACTAGAAATGAAACAAATTATTAAGGAAAGAAATGCTTTTTAAAATATGTGTTATTTTAATTATTTTCTCTACTTCGCTCAGGGAAGGAATGCATAACTGAAAGTAGGTGGAAAATTAAGTTTTGTGTTTGAATTACCAAAAATTTTTGTGAGAAAGGGATTTCATTTTTTTTAAAGATTTTATTTATTTATTTGACAGAGAGAGAGAGAGAGAGAGAGAGAGACAGCTAGAGAGGGAACACAAGCAGGGGGAGTGGGAGAGGGAAAAGCAGGCTTCCTGCGGAGCAGGGAGCCCGATGCAGGGCTCGATCCCAGGACCCTGGGATCATGACCTGAGCCAAAGGCAGACGCTTAACATCTGAGCCACCCAGGTGCCCCGGGATTTCATTTTTTTTTTTTAAGATTTTATTTATTTAATCGACAGAGAGACACAGTGAGAGAGGGAACACAAGCAGGGGAGTAGGAGAGGGAGAAGCAGGCTTCCTGCGGAGCAGGGATCCCGATGCGGGGCTTGATCCCAGGACCCTGGGACCATGACCTGAGCTGAAGGCAGACGCTAAATGACTGAGCCACCCAGGCGCCCTTGGATTTCATTTTTGTCTAAAGTATATTTTCACTTTACTCCTCTATTTTTACTTGACTTAAGAGAGTACCTTACTGCCTAGCTTTTTTCTTCAAAGATTTATGTAAAAGTGCCAAGAGAGCCTATCTAGCATAACAAATTTCTAAAAATTGGAAAACATGTTTTCAAAGCTACAGACTATATTAGCAGCTTCTTTTTTATTTTCATTCATATAGCTTAGAACATTGGTCATAATTGTTGGGTTTGCTATTCAGTGTAACTATTAACACCGTAATTTAGTGGACTTTTTCTCTCCAAGTTTGTTAGTAGAACATCTGCATCAGACTCATATGGGGATAACTTACATATCAGATCTCTGAGCATTACTAACACCTCCTGAATGAAAATCTCTGGATGGTACTTCTCGGTAATGTGCAATTTTAACAAACTTCCTGGATAAGTATAATGTATAGTAAACATTGAGAATCATTTGATTAGTGTTTATATCTCAGCCTATGGAGACAGAAATACCTGAGTTCTAGATTTACTATGTGTGGGACTTCTTTTTTTCTTCTCATGCCCATAGTTTCTAATGTTTTGCTGAAAAAGAAAAAGATATATATCCAATATTTCTCAAAGAGTGGTCCGTTGACACTTTGAGAATAGTGTTCATCACTTTGCCTGGTTGAAGCCTCATTCCTCAAAGAACTAAAATCTAGTAAAAGAGTTCAGAATAACATAAACTTACATATAGAAGATAATAGAGGGTGGTATGTAAGTGTTACATTATATGGTGCAAAACACAAATGTTATCAATATTTCAGAAAATAAGGAAATTAATAAATGGAAATAGAACATTAACAGTATTTGCAGAGGGAGACATGAGGGTATTTTTGTCAAAGTGAAACCATAAACTAAGGGATGATTTTGAATAATAGAAAAACCATCTCTGTAGAACATCAAGATCAGCTTAAGTGAAGCAAAATAGATGTACAGAAAAATGATGATAAATTTGATGGATAAGTGGGTGGGGTCAGATAAGAGATCCAGAAAGTATAAGAAAATCCAGACTTGATGTTGTAAGCAAATATGTATTTTTTTTTAGCATAACTCACACAAAATGTTACATTAGTTTCTGGTGTAAAAGACAGGGATTCAATAAGTTTATACATTATGCCATGCTCACCACAAGTATAGCTTCCATTTCTCACCATATCTTTAATAGACAAATGTAGAAACAAATATGGTATTAATTAATGGCCTAGAAGACAGAGTAATGGAAAGTAATCAAGCTAAACAAATGAGAGAAAAAATATGCAAAATGAGAATACACTTGTGGACCTCAATGACTCCAACAAATATGATAACATTCGCATAATAAGGATCCCAGAAGAAGAAGAGAGAAAAGGGGGCAAAAATTTTATTTAAAGAAATGATAGTTGAAAACTTTCCTAATCTGAGGAAGGAAACATAACCAGATGCAGAAGGCACATGGATCCCACCAAAAATCAACCCAAGGAAGTCCACACCAAGACACATAGTAATTAAAATGGCAAAAAGTAGTGATAAAGAAAAAAGGTGAAAGTATCAAGAGAAGACAGTTTCATACAAGGGAAACCCCATAATGCTTTCAGCAGAACTTTTAGCAAAAACTTTTCAGTCCAGAAGGGAGTGGTGTGATATAGTCAAAAGGCTGAAAGGGAAAAATCAGTAGCCAAGAATACTCTACCTAGCAAGGCTATCATTCAGAATAGAGGGAGAGATAAACAGTTTCTCAAACAAAAATTAAACAAGTTCATGACCACTGAAAAAGCTCTACAAGAAATACTAAAGGAGATCTTGAGTGGAAAGGAGAGACCATAAGTAAGAGGGTAAAAGGTAAAAAATAAAAAGGCAGTAAAAATAAATAGATTTGTAAACAAGAATTAAAAGATCAGCAAAATAAAAAGATGTAAAATGTGACACATATACCTAAAATGTGAGAGGGAGAGGAGTAAAGAATGAGTTTAAACTTAGGGACCATCACCTTAATATAGACTGCTATAAGCAGATGTTATAAACAAACTTAAAGGTAAACATAAATCAAAAGCCAGTAACAGATATACAAAGAGTAAAGAGAAAGGAGTCCAAGTATATCACTGAAGAAAGTGAGCAAACCATGAAAAAAGAGCAAGAAAGGATGAGACAACAAATACAAAAACAGCCACAAAACAAGTAACAAAATGGCAATAACTACATATCTATCAGTAATTACTTTGAATGTAAATGGACTAAAATCTACATGCTGCCTACAAAAGACTCATTTTAGACCTAAAGAAACCTGCAGAGTGAGGGGATGGAGAAATATTTATCATACAAATAGATGTTTAAGGAAAGCCAGAGTAGCAATACCTATATCAGATAAAATAAATTTTAAAACAAAGACTATACCAAGGGAAAAAGAAGGACACTATATAATAATAAAGGGGACAATCCAATAAGAAGATATAACAATTGTAACTATTTATGCAACCACCATAAGAGCACCGAAAATACATAAAAGACTTAAAAACAAAAATGAAGGAACCAATTGATAGTAATACAATAATAATAGGAGAATTTAATACCCCACTTACATCAATGGATTGATCATCTAAACAGAAAATCAGTTAAGAGTGCCTTTGAAAGACACACTGGACCAGATGGATTTAACAGATATATTCGGAACATTCCACACTGAAATAGCAAAATACACATTCTTTTCAAGGGCACAATGCATTCTCCAAAATATATAGATCACATTTTAAGCCACAAAACAAGCCTCAACAAAATCACAAAGATTGAAGACATACCATGCATCTTTTCTGACCACAATGATATGAAACTAGAAATGAACCTAAGAAAAAATTTGGAAAGATCACAAATAAATGGAGGTTAAATAATATGCTACTAAACAATGAATGGGTCAATGAGGGAATAAAAGAAGAAATAAAAAATTACAAAGAAACAAATGAAAATGAAAGCACAGTGGTCTAAAATATTCAATATGTAGCAAAAGCAGTTCTAAGAGTGAAGATAATAGCAATACAGGGCTACCTCAAGAAGCAAGAAAAGTATCAAATAAACAGTGTAACCTTTCAGCTAAAGCAGCTAGAAAAAGAAGACCAAAGGAAATGAAAAACCAGCAGAAGGAAGGAAATAACAAATATTAGAGCAGAAATAAATGACATAGAGATAAAGGGACACTGGAAGATGGTGGCAGAGTAGGAGGACCTTAGGTTCATCTCGTCCCATGAACACAATTAAATAATTATCAAATAATCCTAAATAACCCAGAAATCAGTCTGAAGACTGACAGAACAAACTCCACAACTAAAGGGAGAGAAGAGATCATGTTGAAGAAGGTAGGGAGTATGGAGACTTGGTTTAGGGGAGAAAGGGATTGCAGGTTTTGTGGAAGGGAGGGAGCATTGGTCATGCAGAAGGGCAAGAGAGAGAGGAGAAAGCAGGGGAATGCACAAGGAGAATGTTCCCTCAAAGCCATTGACTTGGGAAAACAACAGGGGCTGAATTTCCTGAGTTCTTGCAACCAATTGGGCTTAAAGCCTAGAATCTTAAAGGTCAGTGGACTTGGCTGGAACAGAGCCCACAGCCCTGCTCCTGAAGAGAAGGCAAGAAAACATCTTGGGGCAGATGGCATGGAAACAGTGATCTGAAGAACACATGGGTCACAAAGAGGGAGATGATTCCCTCTTCTCAGAGTACTTCCCTGAGAGGCAGCATTCAAGTAGAGGTCTCTCCAAGAACAAAGGAGCTGGCTGGGGTCATTTCCCCTCACCTGCCCCTTAGCATAAACACAGAGCCACCTATGAGAAGCAACTCAGCACTGACACAGGCTGCCTAACTTGTTTACACCAAACCCCATGTCCTGTGCTCTGGCTGGACTGGCCCCTCTCCATTAAGCTTGCCTCAATTCCAGCAAGGTGGACCCCTCCCCAAGAAGACCAGCACAAACCCCTGCCCACAGCATGTCTCCCAACCAGAGAATTCTGCAGGCACTCAGTTCCCATGGAAGTGGTATCAGGTCTCTTTTCTCATTGCCTAGTTAAAACTCACCACACTCAGGCTAGGGACCAAACAGCCCACAGCAGGCAAAGAGAGCTTCTGCAGATGAATAGCTTTAACAATAGAGTAGTCAAACACAACACAGAACTGCACATAACACACACCAGTGACACTCCCCAAAGTGTCAAGCCCTGGATATTACATTACCTCTCCATAAAGTCATTGTAGGATCAGGGAATATAATGGCTTTTCTAACACACAGTAGAAGGCAGAGATTTAGACAAAATGCCAAGATGCAGTGATTTATCCAAAATGAAAGAATAAGATAAAGCCACAGCCAGAGATCTAAACAAAACAGATATAAGTAACATGCCTGATAGAGAATTTAAGGCAACAATCATAAGGATATTCACTGGGACTGAGAAAATGACAGAAGACCTTTATCACAGAGATAAAATACTTAAAAAGAATCAGAGATGAAGGGGCGCCTGGGTGGCTCAGTCGTTAAGCGTCTGCCTTCGGCTCGGGTCGTGATCCCAGGGTCCTGGGATTGAGCCCCACATCGGGCTCCCTGCTCCGCGGGGAAGCCTGCTTCTCCCCTCCTTCTCCTCCTGCTTGTGTTCCCTCTCTCACTATGTCTCTCTCTGTCAAATAAATAAATAAAATCTTAAAAAAAAAAGAATCAGAGATGAAGAGTGCAGTAAATGAGATTAGAAACACACTTAATACAAAGAACAGTGGGGTGGAAGAAACAGAGGGATGGATTATGACCTAGAAGACAAAATCGTGTAAAATAATGAAGCTGAACAGATGAGAAGAAGAAGAATCATGCAAAATGAGAATAGACTTAGGAATTCAGTGACTCCATCTGATGTAAAAACATTTATATTATAGGAGTCCCAGAAGAATAAGAGAGAAAAAAAGGGGCAGAAAATTTATTTCAGGAAATAATAGATGGAAACATCCCAAATCTAGGGAAAGAAACAGACACCCAGATCGAGGAGGCACAAACTCCCTTAAAAACCAACAAAAGCAGGTTAAACCAATACATATTGTAATTAAATTTGCAAAATATAGTGATACAAGCCTACCTCAAGAAGCAAGAAAAATCTCAAATAAACAACCTAACTTTAGCCCTAAAAGAGTTAGAAAAAGAGTGATTGAATCCCAAAGTCAGCAAAAGAAAGAAATAATAAAGATTAGAGCAGAAATAAATGATACAGAAAAAAAAAGAACAGATCAATGAAAACAAACTGGTTCTTGAAAAACAATAAAATTGATAAACCTCTAGTCTGATTTATCAAAAGGAAAAGAGAAAGGACCCAAATAAATAAATCATAAATGAGAGAAGAGAAATTACAACCAACACCACAGAAATATAAACAATTATAAGAGAATATTATGAAAACCTATAATGACAACAAACTGAACAACCTGGAAGAAATGGATAAATTCCTAGAAACATATAAACTATCAAAAATGAAACAGGAAGAAATAGAAAACTTGAACAGAGAAATTGAATCAGTAATTTAAAAACTCCCAACAAATAAAAGTCCAGGGCCAGACAGCTTCACAGGCAAATTTTACCAAACATTTAAAGAAGAGTTAATAGCTATATGTTTCAAACTATTCCAAAAAATAGAAATGGAAGGAAACCAAATTCATTCTATGTCTAGCATTCTCCTGATACCAAAACCAGAAAAAGATTCCACTAAAAAAGAGAACTACAGGCCACTATCCCTGATGAACATGGATGCAAAAATTTCTTGACAAAATACTAGCAAACCAAATCAAACAATATATTAAAAGAATCATTCACCTTGATCAAGTGGGATTTATTCCTGCATTGCAAGAGTGGTTCAATATTCACAAATCAATATATGTGATACATGACATTAATAAAAGAAAGGATAACAACCATATGATGATTTCAATAGATGCAGAAAAAGCATTTGACAAAATACAACATCTGCTCATGTTAAAAACCCTCAACAAAGTAAGTTTAAAGGAAACATACCTCAAGATAATAAAGACCACATATTAAAAAGCCACAGCTAATATTATTCCCAATGGGAAAATAATGAGAGCTTATTCTCTGTGGTCATCAACAATACAAGGATGTCCACTCTCACCACTTTTTTTCAGCATAGTACTGGAAGTCCTAGCCACAGCAATCATACAACAAAAAGATATAAAAGCATCCAAATTGGCAAGGAAGAAATAAAGCTTTCACTATTTGCAGATGAAATGATACTCTATATAGAAAATCCAAGACTCCACCAAAAAATTGCTAGAGCTGACACACAAACTTAGTAAAGTTGCACAATACAAAGTCAGTGTACAGAAATCTGTTGCATTTCTATACACCAATAATGAAGCAGCAGAAAGAGAAATCAAGGAATCAATCCTATTCACAATGGCACCAAAAACAATACGATACCTATGAATAAAACTAACCAAAGGGATGAAAGACCTGTACTCTGAAAAGAATAAAATACTTATGAAAGAAATTGAAGATGATGTAAAGAAATGGAAAGACATTCCATGCCATGGGTTTAAAGAACAAATATTGTTAAAATGTCTATACTATCCAAAGCAATCTACACATTTAGTACAATCCCTGTGAAATTCTGACAGCATTTTTCACAGAGATAGTACAGTCCTAAAATTTCTGTGGAAACACAAAAGACTCTGAATAGCCAATGCAACCTTGAAAAAAGGAAAGCAAAGCTGAAGGCATCACAATTGCAGTCTTCAAGTTATTTTATAAAGCTGTAGTGACAAAAAATCATGGTTACTGTCATAAAACTAGACACATAGATCAATAGAATAGAAAACCCAGAAATGAACCTACATCTATACAGTCAATTAATCTTTGACAAAGAAGGAAAGTATACCCAACGGGTAAACGACATTCTCTTCAACAAATGCTCCTGGCAAAACTGGACAGAACATGCAAAAGAAATTGGACCACTTTCTTACAGAAGACACAAAAATAAATTCAAAATGGGTTAAAGACCTAAATGTGAGACCTGAAACTATAAAAAAATAACTAAAAAACACAGGCAGTATCCTCTTTGACATTGTTCATAGCAACTTCTTTCTAGATATTCCTTTTAAGGCAAGGGAAACAAAAACAAAAATAAACTATTGGCATTTCATTAAAATAAAATCTTCTGCACAGTGAAGGAAACAAACAACAAAACTAAAAGACAAACTTCAGAATGGGAGAAGATATTTGCACATTATGTATACTATAAAGCATTAGTATTTCAAATATATAAAGAATTTATAAGACTCAACAACAAAAATATCAATAATTCAATTAAAAATGGGCAGAAGACATGAATAGACATTTCTCCAAAGAAGACACAACATTACTGATAATGAGGGAAATATGAATCAAAACTATGAGATATCACTTCATACCTATGAGAATGGCTAAAATCAACAACACAGGAAACAACAGTTTTCAGCAAGGATGTAGAGAAAGAGGAACCCTCTTATACTATTAGTGGGAATGCAAACATGTGCAACCACTCTGGATGTTTGGAGGTTCCTCAAAAAGTTAAAAATAGAACTACTCTATTATCCAGTAATTGCATTACTAGATGCTTACCCAAAGAATAAAAAAAGTACTCATTCTAAAGGATCCATGCACACTATTGTTTATAGCAGTATTATCTACAATAGCCAAATTATGGAAATAGTCCAAGTGCCCATGGACTGATGAATGGATAAAGAAGATGTGGTATAGATATACGATAGAATATTATTCAGCCATAGAAAAGAATGAAATATTGCCATTAGCAATGACATGGATGGAGCTAGATAGTATTATGCTAAGCAAAATAACTCAGAGAAAGACAAATAACATGTGACTTCATTCATATGTGGAATTTAAAAAACAAAACAAACGTGAAAAGGGAATAAAGAAAGAAAGAGGCAAACCAAGAAACAGACTCTTAACTATACAGAACAATCTGATGTTTACCAGAATGGAGGAGGGTGGGGGAATTGGTTAAATAGGTGATGGGGATTAAGGAGTGTAGGTATGATGAGCACCATGTGTTGTATGGAAGCACTGAATTGCTGTATTTTATACCTGAAACTAATATATTACACTCTATGTTAACTAACTGGAATTTAAATAAAAACATTAAAAAGGAAAACTTTTAAAATGTTGTATAACAAAGTATTAAATTTGATTACATTAGGATTGCTAAAATGGAAAGATATAAATTTATTAATATATACTTTTTAATATTTAATATGTATATTGCCCTTACATTCCATCAAGAAGAATAAAGTGTGAAATTGTGTAATTCATATTATCTTTCTTTTTTTAGACTTTATTATATTTAAATTCAAGCAATTAACATGCAGCGTATTACTAGTTTCAGAGGTAGAATTCACTTATTCATCCATTGCATATAACACCCACTGTTCATTAGATCATGTGCCATCCTTAATGCCCACCACCCAGTTACACCATCCCCCCATCCACCTCCCATCCAGCAACTCTCAGTTTGTTTCCTATAGTTAAGAGTCTCTTATGGTTTGATTCCACATCTGTTTCCATTTTATTTTATTTTTCCCTCCCTTCCCCTACAATCCTCTGTTTTGATTCTTAATTTGCACATATGAGTGTAATCATATAATTGTCTTTCTCTGATTGACTTATTTTATTTAGCATAGTAGCCTCTAGTTCCATCCACGTCCTTGCAAATGGTAAGATTTCATCTTTTGATGGCTTAGTAATATTCCATTGTGAATATTCCACATTCCAAGATGTGAGATCTATATCTATATCTATCTATCTATCTATCTATCTATCTATCTATCTATCTATCTATCTATCTATATCTTCCTTTTCCATTCATCTGTCCATGGACATCTGTGCTCTTTCCATAATTTGGTTATTGTGGACATTGCTGCTGTGAACATTGAGGTGCATGTGCCCCTTTGGATCACTATGTTTGTATCCTTTGGGTAAATAACCTAGTAGAGCAATTGCTGGGTCATAGGGTAGCTCTATTTTTAACTTTTTGAGGAACCTCCATACTCTTTTCCAGAGTGGCTGTACTAACTTGCATTCCCACCAACAGTGCAAGAGGGTTCCCATTTCTCTGCATCCTCTCCAAAATGTGTTGTTTCCTGATTTGTTAAACTTAGCCATTCAGACTGGCATGAGGTGGTATCTCATTGTGGTTTTGATTTGGATTTCCCTGATGCTGAGTGATGTTGAGCATTTTTTCATGTGTCTGTTGGCCATTTGGATGTCTTCTTTGGATAAATATCTGTTCATGTCTTCTGTCCATTTCTTGAATTGTTTTGGGGGTGTTGAGTTTGATAAATTCTTTATAGATTTTGGATACTAGCCATTTATTTGATAAGACATTTGCAAATATCTTCTCCCATTCCGTAGGTTGTCTTTTGGTTTTGGTGATTGTTTCCTTTGCTGTGCAGAGCTTTTTATCTTTTGAAGTCCCAATAGTTCATTTTTGCCCTTGCTTCCCTTGTCTTTTGAGAAATGTCTAGCAAGAAGTTGCTGTGGCCAAGGTCGAAGAGGTTGCTGCCTGTGTTCTCCTCCAGGATTTTAATGGATTCTGGTCCCACATTTAGGTCTTTCATCCATTTTGAGTTTGTTTTTGTTTATGTTGTAAGAAAATGGTCCAGTTTCATTCTTCTGCATGTGGCTGTCCTATTTTCCCAACACCATTTGTTGAAGAGACTGTCTTTTTTTCTATTGGATATTCTTTTCTGCTTTGTCAAAAATTAGTTGATTATAGAGTGGAGGGTCAATTTCTGGGTTCTCTATTCTATTCCATTGACCTATGTGTCTGTTTTTGTGCCAGTACCTACTGTCTTGATGATTACACCTTTGTAATATAGCTTGAAGTCCAGAATTGTGATGCCACCATCTTTGGTTTTCATTTTCTGCATTCTCTGGCTATGTGTTTTACAAAAATTTCTCCCAACCCTCATGGGCCATCAAGTGGCATCAGACATTAGTTACTATTTCTATAGTCCAATATCAAAAGCTATGTTTCACTCAAAATCCTTTAATATTGGGGGATGTGTGTCTCTCCACTGGTGCCTTCTTCTGGTACAATAATAATTTCAGGAAAAACTTCAAACATTCTGAAAGAGCTTATATTTAAATGATTTATTACTGGATCATAATTTTTAGAGTCTGATGACTTTCTATATGATGAAAGCTTTGCTTTCTTATTCAAGGAGATATAGCTACCACTTGTTACTCATTTCCACCTTCTCCTACCAGTCTGTATGCCCATTAATGACTTGCCAATTTAGGTTCTTAGCACTTGTGGCAGTAGCTGTAGCAACCAGTATCTCCATATTTTTTATTTGTTGCAAAGATTATTCATTGTATCATAATTTACAAAAAAAGACACACTGTCTAAGTTGTAAGGGGCATTTTAAACACAGATTTATTATCTCTAAAAACAAAAATAATTTAAAGATCTTTCTGTCTCCTTATTTCCTCATGTATATAACCCACCAAAGAGGCAGCTCTGTTTTTCTAGCTCTGGTTTGTTTTTCAAATAGAATAATCAGGTATAATGGTGTGGAAGAGATATTCATACTACAAAAAATCCTACGATTATTAAGAAGTCATTGTTTGCATTACAGTGTAAAATGGCAGAATAAAAGTCTCAGAGTTGATTGGCAAAAATGCACCATTTAATTAGTATGGTGCAACTATGGTATATTGCCCTCAAACAAGGACATTCTGCATTCTGTTGCACAGTCATACATTTCCTAGATCCATTCAAATCTTGACCTCAAATTCAGCAGTCAGGGTAATTCACTTAGCTTCAGATGATCTTAGAGATCTATAGTTTCACTAGGCACCACTTTTTTTTGGAAGAAATTAAGCTGACAGGAGAAGGTACTTGGGAGGTGGTGTAATTGTTGCTGAAGGAGTGTTTAGTAACCCTATATGGTAAAGCTTCTTAGGATATCATATAAAAACCTTTTTATTTTGCATATAAGGCTGTTGTTACTCCTTCCTCTAGAGGTCTAAAGCTTTTGGCAAGATGCAGAAAACAACTGACTTTTTGTGTATGTGCTGTGGGAACTTTGTTTCTGAGGACCTGCCTGCAGTAGGGTTGTTGTGGAGATATCTCTGGAAGAAGTTAAGACTGCTTTCATTGTAGGCTTTGCTTAATGTCCCTAGGCTGTCACTATAGCCCCTGTAAAAGAAGCTGTAGCTATTGAGATCATAGGTTAATCTTCATTTATACTCATGAAGGTAGGGAATCCTTAGGATCATCCTGAACTGTCAAAGAAGAGGAACTGTCTCTGTAATACTGGGCCTCTAGAAATTTGTCTTTAAGAAAGATAGCAGAAATAACAGCCTAGATATCTTGAGTCCTCATACTCAGGTTACAAGAAAATGTGTTCTGGACAGATAACCAAGGTTGTAGTTGAAAAATTATTTGATAAAAAGATCTGAATATCCATATGCAAAATATTTAGATAGACCACCCCTGCTTCATACCATATAGAAAAATTAACCAGAAAATGTAAAAAAGCTTAAATGTAACAGGTAGATCTATAAAAAAAAAATTAGAAGAAAACATGGGCTTAAATCTTTGTCACCTTGGATTTGGTAGAGGATTCTTGGGTATTCTTAGACACCAAATGCACATGCAACAAAGGAAAAAACAGATAAATTATTTTCATCATCAGAATTAAACCTGTGCTTCAGAGGACACCATTGAAAAAAATGAAAAGACAATTGACAATATGACATTGACAAATGAAAGTATTTGCACGGTAAATATTTGATAAAGCACTTGTATCTAGAATACATACAAAAACCTACAATTTCATAATAATAAGACAGATAACTCTATTAAAAATTGGTAAAGGATCTGGGTAGACATTTCTACAAAGAAGACATAAGAAGTGAATAAACACATGAAAGAATGTTCAACATCAAAGTCATCAGTTAAGTGCGATTCAAAACCACAATGAGACACCACTTCATGCACACTAGGACGAGTGTTGATGAAGATATGGAGAAATTGAAAAGCCTCATACACTGTTGGTGGAAATTTAAAATGATATAGCCATTTTGGAATACAGTGGTGTTTCTTTGAAAATTTTAATGTAGTGTTACCATTTGATCCAGAAATTCTGCTCTCAGGCATTCAAGATAATTGAAAACACATGTCCATGCAAATACACATACATGGGTGTTCATAGCAATATTATTCATAATAACCAAAAGGTGAAAAATATCCCAAACTCTATCAACTGATGAAGAGCTAAACAAAATGTACTGTATACATACAATGCAATATTATTCTGCATAAAAAAAGAATGAAGTATGATGTATGCTACACCATGGGTGTCTTTTGAAAACATACTAAGGGAAATAAACCAGACACAGAAGACTACATGTCTTGTATGTATGTATCGCATAATATATGTTTATATTTATATAAAATGTCCTATTAAGAGAATAGGGAGTTTGTAGGGTAATGGCTAGAGAATAAGTGCTTTCTTTTTTAAGTGATATAATATTCTAAAATTGATTATGGTGATGGCTGTGCAATTTTGAGAGTATACATCAAAACATCAGATTGTACATGCTAAATGTGTAAACTGTATCTCAGTAAAACCATTACCAACAGAAACAAAAATAAAGCTGTCCAATCATCTAGCTTTTACCTTTTTTAGGTAAAAAAATAACTTCTGAGTTATTTTTGCATGCACCAAGAAAATGCCAGTGAGGCCGCAGAAAGAAGGCAACACTTTTAAGCCAAGTTGCTTAAATATTGCTCTGAAAAATAACCTCATATTTGTCAGAAATGTGAAACTAATTTTTTATACATTCTTTTATGGAACTTATTTTTCTGATTACAATTAGCTGCTTTTATATTTAAAAAGTTCTTCTGTTTAGGGATACCATTAAAATACTATTTCAAGACTATCATAGCCTAGACTGTATTAAACAGAATTTTTGTAACAATAACCAAAAAAAAAAAAAGGAGAGAGAGCGAGAGATTGTAGTGTTACTCATGGATTTAGTCAGCCATTTCAGCAGAGGGCATAATTAGAGGTAGGGTTGTACCAGTAGAGACACTGTCAATTTGGACTGAAGGGGACAGAAATGTGATGAAACTAAAAAAGGCTGTCAGATTTGCAGGATTCTTCAGGGTGGGAGAAAAGAGCTACATGATTTCAAACATATGTCATTCTTCAAGGAAAGGGAAGAATGACTCCAAGGCCAATTCAGACATCTGTGGGGCTGCCGCTACCACTACAAATACAAGAGACAAGTCTTTCTCCTCTTCAGTTTCAAAGGGTGAGACTGTTGTCACAGTTTAAGTGGGCCAGGTTGCCACCCAGACCCTTGAGTGCAGGGCCACCAATCAGAGTCATGGAGGACTGTAGGGTGGGGCTACCAACAAGAGTTGAGGAGGCAGGATGCCTGCCTAGGCTGTGGAGGAGATATGGTCACCTTCATGGGTCTGGAGGGCAGAACATTGAGCAAAAGAAGATTATTAATCTTAAGGTCTAACAGAATTTCCCTTACTAGGTTTTGGACTTGTTTGGCACCCATTATCCCTTTCTTCTTTCTTATTTCTACCTTTTGGAATGTGAATGTCTATTTTATGCCTCTTCACCACTGTATTTTAGAAATAAAAAAACTTGTTTGAATTCACATTTTCACAGAGAGAAATATTGCCTCATGAAGTGTCATACTTCTAGACTTACATATACTTGATTTAGATGACATTTAGGTAAGAATTAGGACTTGGAGTTGATGATGGAATGGTTTAAGACTTTTGGGGCTATTTGGATCAGGTGAAATTATTTTTCATGCAAGAGGGATGTGAATTTGTGGTTGGGGCAAGAAAGCAAGTTATTATGGGTAAAATTCATGAGTTGTGTTAATTCCCAATGCAACTGTATTTGGAGATATAACCTTTAAGGAGATAATTAATGCTAAATGAGTTCATAAGGATGGAAATTTATCCAATAGGGCTAGTTCCCTTAAAGAAGAAGAGACAGAAGGAATGTGCATGCACAGAGAAAATGCCAGTGAGGATGCAGAAAGAAGGCAATCCTTTTAAGCCAAGGAAAGAGGCCTTGGGAGAAATCAAACTTGCCAACACTTTGATCTTGGAGTTACACTCTTTAAAACTGTGAGAAATGAATTTCTGTTGTTTAAGCCATGCAGTCTGTGATATCTTGTTATGGCAGGCCTAGCAGATTAATACAGGAGATATATCTGATACAGAATTGGGGCACATGATCCATCTCCTCCTTCCTTCTACATTATTTTTCCAGGGCTGGGTTTAGGGATTATTAGTTTCACTTTTATTTTGAAATGTGTCACATTTTTACAAATAGCTGACAACCTGGGTAATTATAAAAATAATTTATTCCATAATTCTTATATCTCCAAATATTGAGTTAGTGTTATGTCTCCTGGTATGAAAGTATTGCATTTTAGATTTCAGAGAAATTTACTGATAGGATAGTTAGCTTTTAATCAATAATCTTGAAGAAGTCATAGAGAATGATGCCATTTTTTTTCCAAAATAGTAAAATTACAGAACTTGGACATGATTGGAAAATAAATCATGGAAAGTGTGGTTTATAAGTAGTTTAAAGCATGAATTATTAGAAGTCAGCATTTATTCATTAAGAACAAGTAATGCTGCACTGATTTATTTTTTAATAGAGTAAACAGAAAGAATAATTATATTGCTTTTGAAAATTAGTAGAAAATAGAGTTGTTTTGTTGTTCAGTGGTCTCTTAAATGACTATGCATTCTAAGGAGTTTTTAAGATAATTAATTGAAGTAAGAGAAGCATCTTTTTAATTATTTTTAAAAAGCCTTGCCCCAGGCACCTGGGTGGCTCAGTTAGTTAAGCGACTGCCTTCAGCCCAGGTCATGATCCTGGAGTTCCGGGATCAAGTCCCGCATCAGGCTCCCTGCTCAGTAGGGAGTCTGCTTCTCCCTCTGACTCTCCCCCCTCTCATGCTCTCTCTCTCTATCTCATTCTCTCTCAAATAAATAAATAAAATCTTAAAAAATAAATAAATAAAAATAAAAAAATAAAAAGTCTTGCCCTTTTGTAATTTCAGTTTTTGCAAGTGTTTTGTAATTACATTACAATAATATATATATATTCAATATATGCATGCAATTTAAAGTTCAGCACAAATAATTGAACTTTTATTCTTTTTTTAAAGTTTGTTCTTGGTTTTAGATTTCTGATACGTTGTGCAAGCAAATATTTTAAAGATCACTGATCTAGATAACTGCTTTTATCAGAAAAAAGCTTAAAGTATAACTGATGAATTGTTTGAATGTTGAGGAATTTCTGTTTTTAGTTTGTAGAGCTTTGTGTTAAATTTGCTCTGCTAAATATTGTGCCAATGGCATGGTTAAGAATATTTATATGTAGGTGATGCTCTGATGAGAAGAATATCTAATATACTGATTACCTGCATCAGGATCCAAAATAATTTCAGCATCTTAAAACAGTGGGCTAATGTAATAATCTAAATGTAAGGATAAATGTGAAGGATTCATCTTACTAAAAAATAAAAATATATAATAAACATAAATAAAATTATATACTTTATTTTTGAGTTTTATATATATATATATATATATATGAAATTCAGCAATTCAAGTACAGGATTCTTTTTTTTTTAAGATTTTATTTATTTATCTGAGACAGAGAGAATGAGAGAGACAGAGAGCACATGAGAGGGGGGAGGGTCAGAGGGAGAAGCAAACCCCCCTCTGAGCAGGGAGCCCAATGCGGGACTCAAGCCCGGGATTCCAGGATCATGACCTGAGCCGAAGGCAGTCGCCTAACCAACTGAGCCACCCAGGCGCCCACAAGTACAGGATTCTTTATGGTAGCACAGATGAAATATTGTGGCTAATGGAGACTAAACTGAAAAAGAGTTATTGATCAACTTATGACTTTCAAAATAGCCTCTTGAGTCCATTTCATTAAAATAAGAATTGAAAAACAAAGGTTTGATTTGAAGTAACTAGGCTTTTTATGAAGGGGAAAATTTTGTAAAAGAAAGGGCAAATTCCTGAGGTAGCACACCATCAAGTTCATACATTAAAACATGTGTTGAAAAGAGAACAGATTAATTGCTAAAACAAGTCTACCTTGAGGAATAATTAGTTGTTCTCAATGTCTACTGCACATCAAAAAAACAGAGAAATAGGCATCTATTAAGAAATAGCTTAGTCTCTTACCACATAAGTGATATCTGTGGCTTGTTCCAAGCAAATACATAATAATCCAGACTACTTTCATAGATCTTTCTTTGTCCTTTGCTAGTAAAGTAAATTCCACACAATTCCATCATGGGGTATTTTGTGAATTGACTTTCCCTATGTTATCTCATGAAAACATCCCTTTGTTATATTTGCACATAACTTACTGAACATAACTTAGGCAATAGCCATCCAGAAGAAACAACCCCTGTTAAACTATCATGTTTCAAAAGTTCAGGATAATAATATTTGCTGGTCCAACAGAAAGTGGGTCTCCAGATGCCCATAAAATGCAAATGTTGGATTATGACAGAAAAAAACCCACAAGTATATTTGAAAAGCCTCAAGTATGACATTTGGCAGGACTAAACAGAAACATTTTGAGAATGACCATGTCCATTTAAACCAGGAAAGTGCTAAAACCCATGTCCAGTTTATTACTATCCAATATGTACACAATATATCTTGTCACACAATGTATACAAACATTTGGGAGCATGTATTTAAAGAGACAAGTAGGAATATGGTGGGATAAAAATATCATGTCATAGAGTTGTATCAGCATCATGGTGGCATAAGATGTCCTTCATTTTTGTTCCCACTTAACATTAAAGTTTGATACCTACTCACAAACAAAAGTGTTCTTGTGGGAGCTATGGGATCCAGGTCATATGACAAAAAACAGAAAGGAGTCTCACCCATCTGTACACCAAGTAATAAGCAAATCCCTGTAAGAGCTGTAGAACTGGCAGGATCTTGTGACCTGTCTCCAAACCCTCTTGGCTGTGGTACCTGGAAAACACTGACTTGGGCATATACTGGTGGGCACAAGGGCCATTGTAGAAGTCCAGGTCTCTAGAGGAGAAATTCCAGAACTCCACTGAAGCAAATAGTTTGAACACATTGGAATGGGTAAGAGAAACTTTGCCAACATCACAACTTCCTCCAAGGCAGCACAGTTTAGAGAAAGAGAAAACTAGGACTCTCTCATGGAGGAAAAGTGAGAGGGGTGAGTGCTCAGCTTCACCAGCTGTACAGAACAATGTTAAGAAGCCCATTTCTCTCCCAGAGTATTAAAGTCAGAGTCCTATGACTGAGGAGAAAGAGGAGATCAGAAAAGAGGCAGATTAAAAACAAAACAAAACAAAAAAGGGAGTTCTGGTTCATGATGGTAATGTAGAAGGATCCGGAATTCACCTCCTCCAATGGACACACAAAATCTCCTGCTACATACAGAAAAATTTCCTCTGGAAAAACTAACAAACAAAAACAAAAGCTAGCTAAATTACTCCTAAATATCAGGTAAATAAAAAAAAAAGAAAACATTGAAGTGGGTGTGAGAGGGTAAGATACAACCTCTTAGAGTGCCTAGGTGGCTCAATTGGTTTCAGCTCTGGTCATGATCTCAGGGTTGTGAGATGGAGCCCCACAGGAAGACTGCTTCTCTCCCTCTTCCTCTGCTCTTTCCCCCACTGGCACATTCTTTCTCTTTCAAAATAAATAGTCTTTTTCTTAAACTTTATTTATTTTAGAGAGAGAGAGAGATAGCACGAGAGGGAGGGGCAGAGAGAGAGAGAGTGAGAGAATCTCACTGCTGTGGGGCTTGATCCCAGGACCCTGAGATCATGATCTGGGCCAAAACCCAGGCACCCCCAAAATAAATAAAAGATACAACTTCTCCACAAATCTTTCCTCTGATAAGGACACCCACAATTGAGAGGGAACTCACAACCCTGAGATTCTCCCTAAGGAGGTTAAAGCTTGAACCCCACATCTGGCATCCCAACTTTTAAGACTTTCACCTAAGAGACAAGGCCTCAAAATATCTAGCTGTGACAGATATTTGTGCTTGTGTTCACAAAACCCACAAGGTTATAGCAAACTGAGAAATAGCTCTTTTTTTTTTTTGAGATTTTATTTATTTATTTGACATACAGAGCTAGAGAGGGAACACAGTAAGGGGAGTGGGAGAGGGAGAAGCAGGTTTCCCACCAGGCAGGGATCCCGATGCGGGGCTTGATCCCAGGATCCTGGGATCATGACCTGAGCTGAAGGCAGACGTAGCTTAACGACTGAGCTACCCAGGTGCCCTGAGAAACAGTTCTTATAGGATAGCACCTGGACTCATCCACCCCAGGGCCCAGTGTTGAGACAGCTGATTAAAAGCTCCCATCCTGCAAGAAGGGCTTATTTACTTATGTTTAAGTGCTAGCCTGAGGGATAAGTTTCTAACTTGACACTACCAGAGGCCTACTGAAATGTTAACTGAGGGTGTGACCTTTGTGCTCTTCTGCTGCCTCATTCCAGAGTGCTGGCCCCCTGGAGAGGAGCTTGTGTAGAAGTATGGTGTCCTTGTTTTAGTTGCTCTTGCCCAAGGGATGTCCCTTAATCACCTAGCTCTGGTACCAGGGGGGCATGTGTGTGTGTGTGGTGGGTCCAGTGGGAAATAAATGGAATAGAAACTAGAAAATAATGCAATATATGTTAAGAAAAAAAAAAAAAGAAGAAGAAGGTAGCGGGAGGGGAAGAATGAAGTGGGGGAAATCAGAGGGGTAGACGAACCATGAGAGACAATGGACTCTGAAAAACAAACAGGGTTCTAGAGGGGAGGGGGGTGGGAGGATGGGTTAGCCTGGTGGTGGGTATTGAGGAGGGCACATTCCGCATGGAGCACTGGGTGTTATGCACAATGAATCATGGAACACTTCATCTAAAATTAATGATGTAATGTATGGGGATTAACATAAGAATAAAAAAAAGAAAAAAAAGAAACTAGAAAAATAATAGAAAATTTCAAAAGACTAAGAGCTAGGTTTTTTTGGGTTTTTTTGGTTTTTTTTTTGTTTTTTTGTTTTTTTTTAAGATAAACAGTTGGCAAATCTTATCTGGAATAACTAAAGGAAAATAGAAAAGACCCAAATAGGGGCACCTGGGTGGCTCAGTTGGTTAAGTGGCTGCCTTTGGCTCAGGTCATGATCTTGGGATACTGGGATCGAGTCCCATGTCCAGCTCCTCACTCAGCGGGGAGTCTGCTTCTCCCTCTCCATCTGCCCCTCCCCCCACTGTGTGTTTTCTCTCTCTCTCAAAAAATAAAATAAAATCTAAAATAAATAAATAAATAAATAAATAAATAAATAAATAAATAAAAGCTTTAAAAAAACAAAAGACACAAATAAATAAATTCAGAAATGAGAGACATTAAAATTGATAAAAAATAAATACATATTATCATAAGAGACTACTACAAACATCTGTGTTCCAAAAAACTGAAAAACCTAGAAGAAACGACCTATATTTGGAATCTGAAGAAGCTGAATTCATAGTAACAAAGTTTAATAATGGGGCTAGAAGGTAGCAGAATTGGGAAGATGTTAAAGGGTACAAATTTGATTCTAGAAGATGAAAAAGTTCTGGGGATTCTGTACTGCATTGTGGTTATAGTTAATATTGTGTTATATACTTCAAAGTTGCTAAGACACTAAACCTTAAATGTTAGCACAGAAAAGAAATAGTAATTATGGGACATGGAGCTGTTAAGCTAATGCTATAGTGGTATCATGTTGCAATATATAAATGTATCAAATCAAATGTTGTATACCTTAAACTTACACAATGTTATATATCTATTATATCTTAATGAAAATGTTATAACAAATATGGTTGAAGAGATTAAGGCTACTGAGAATGCAAATGAGACTTCAGGAGTGACACCAGCAAAATGGCAGACTATAGAAGGTCCCATAAACACTCTCGTGGTAGAAAATGAGAGCTAAGTGAAATAAGCCAGATGCAGAAAAACACAAATGCTGTATGATCTCATTTATATGTAAATTCCAAAATAGTCAAACTCATAGAAGCAGGGAATAGAATGGTGGTTGCCAAGACATGGGGATGTGTTGATCAAGGGGTACAAAGTTTCATTTATATAAAAGGAGTAATTTCTGGGGATCTGATGTATAAAACTGACTGTAGTTAAAAGTGCTATATTGTATGCTTGAAATTTGCTAAGAGGGTTTATCTTAAATGTTCTCATTACTAAAAGAAGATAACTATTTTAAGTGATAAATATGTTAATTAGCTTGTTTTATATTATCTAACAATATATACATATATTGAAACATCAAGTGGTATGCCTTAAATATTTGCAATTGCAATTGTCAATTAACCTTAATAAAACTGGAGAAAATACAGGCAAATGAGTACTCTTTTCAAATATTTCACTTGTTATGTGAAAGAAGGTTTAGAATTGTTCGCTGTGGGGCACCTGGGTGGCTCAGTTGGTTAAGTGTCTGCCTTCAGCTCGGGTCATGATCCTGGGGTCCTGGAATCAAGTCCCCCATCAGGCTCCCTGCTCAGCAGGGAGTCTGCTTCTACCTCTACCCCTACCCTGCTTGTTCTCATTTTCTCTCTCTTGCAAAAGTAAATAAATAAATAAATAAAAATCTTTAAAAAATTGCTCAGTGTGAATTCAGAAAGGGGAAGAAAAAAACAAGGATGAAAGTTAGAGGAAAGTAGAGTGTTCCTCAAAATGAAGAGGAATGTATGCCACATTTCTTGAAAAAAGTATATATATTCTCTCATTCATTCTTTTTCTCTTTCTCCCTCCCTCTCAGAAGATTAAGACTTTATAGCCCTCCTCCTTTCTCTCTGAGCTGTCATCAGAATCACCCTTAATGGTCCATTCATAGCAATGTATACTTTTCTAACATGCACCTCAAAATTCTTCCAGTCTCTACCCATTACCCAGTTCCAAAGCCTCTTCCACATTTTTAGGTATTTCTATAGCAGTCACCCCAATTCAGTATCAATTGCTGTTTTAGTCTGTTCATGCTGCTACAACAAAATGCCACAAAGTGGGTAGCTATACATAGTGGAAACTTATTTCCCACATTTCTGGAATCTAGAATGTTCAAGATCAAGGCACCAGCAGACTTAATGTCAGGTGAGGGCTTGCTTCCTGGCTCATAGACAACCATCTTTTCTTTTTCTCCTTCAATGGAGGAAGGGACAAGAGAGCACAAAAACCATGTATTTGTGGTATTTCCAAATTTTTTTCTTATGGTTGACTTCTAGTTTCATAACATCAGAAAAGGCGCATGGCATGATTTAAATCTCTTTTTATTTATTGAGGCCAGCTTTGTGACACAGTATGTGATCTACTCTGGAGAATGTCCCATGTGCACTTGAAAAGAATGTGTACTCTGCTGTTTTGTAATGGAATGTTCTGAATATATCTGTTATGTCCATCTGGTCCAGCGTGACATTCAAAGCCATTGTTTCCTTATTTTCTACTTAGACGATTTGTCCATTGATGTAAGAGGGATCTTAAAGTTCCCTTCTATTATTGTATTATTATCAATGAATTCCTTTGTGTTTGTTATTAACTGTTTTATGTATTTTTAGGTGCTCCTATGTTGGGTGCGTACATATTTACAATTGTTATATATCTGTGTGTATTGTCCCCTTTATTATGATATAGTGCCCTTCTTCATCTCTTATTACAGTCTTTGTTTAAAATCTAGTTTGGCAGATAGAAGTATTGTTACTTCAGCTTTCTTTTAGGCAACCATTTGCATGGTAAGTATTTCTCCATCCCCTCACTTTCAATCTGCAGGTGTCTTTAAGTCTAAAATGAGTCTTTTAGGGTGCCTGGGTGGCTCAGTTGGTTAAGCGTCTGCCTCAGGTTTAAGTTGTGATCCTGCGGTCCTGGGATCGAGCCCCACATTGGGGTCCCTGCTCAGCAGGGAACCTGCTTCTCCTTCTCACTCTGCCCTTCCCAACTGCTCAATGCTCTCTCTCACTCTCTCAAATAAATAAAATCTTTAAAGAATAATTAAAAAATGAGTCTCTTGTCAGCAGCATATAGATGAGCTTTGTTGGTTTTTATTTTTATTTTTTAATCCATTCTGACCCTCTGTTTTTTGATTGGAGCATTTAGTCCCCTTACATTCAGAGTAATTATTGATAGATATTTATTTAGTGCCATTTTATTGCTTGTTTTGTCATTGTTTCTGGAGATCTTCTCTGATCCTTTCTTGTCTTTATCACTTTTGTTCTCCCCTTTCCACTCAAAGAGTCCTGTTTAATATTTCTTGCAGGATTGGCTTAGTGGTCACGAACTCCTTTAGTTTTTGTTTGTCTGAGAAACTCTTTATCTTTATTTATATTTGCAATGATTACCCTGCTGAATAGTGTATTCTTGGCTGCAGATTTTTCTCATTCAACACTTTGAATATATCTATAATGCCACTTCATTCAGTCTTGCCAAGTTTCTGTTTAGAAATCTGCTTCTAGCCTTATGGGTCTTCCTTTGAAAGTTAAGGACTTCTTTTGCTGCTTTTAAGATTTTTTTTTCTTTATTAGTATCTTTTACAAATTTAATTACAATATGGTTTGGTGTTTCCCTGCTTTTGATGATTTTGATGAGAGTTCTCTGTGCCTCTTGGATCTGGATGTCTGTTTCCTTCCCTAGATAAGGGAAGTTTTCAGCTGTTATTTCCTCAAATAAATTTTCTGTTCCCTTTTCTTTGTTTTCTTCTTCTGAGACTCCTATAGTATTAATGTGATTACATTTGATGGAGTCACTGAGGTCCATAAGTATTCTCATGTTCCATAACTTCTCTCTTTTGTTCAGTTTCATTATTTTCCATTATTTTCCCTTATATGTTACTAATTAATTCTTCTGCTTCTTCTAGACTGATGTCCATTACATCAAACCTATTTCCAATTTCATTTATTGCATTCTTAATCTGTGTTTGATTCTTTTTTAACTATTTTATCTCTGTGGTAAGGGTCTCACTGCTGTTTCTATTCTCTTCTTAAGCCCAGTGAGTAACCTTATAATTGTTGCTTTAAATTCTCCATGAGACATGTTACTTATATCTGTTTTGCTTAGAGCTCTGGCTCTGTCCTTATCTTGGTCTTTCATTTGTGATAAATTCTTCTGTCTTGGCATTTTGTCCAAGTCTTTGCCTTCTTCTGTATGTTAAAAAAGCCAAATATGTTCCTTGTCCTGAGAGTAATTTATGAAGAAGAGGTCATGTAGTATCCAGGGCCTGCCCCTTCAAGAAATGTCTCTTGTGTGTTCTGCAGGCACTCTGATGTGTTTTGGCTGCCTTATCCTTCAGGTCATTATCTGCAGGGGCTGTCCTTGCCTGAAGTGGGCATTGTTTGGTTTCTGGCCTGAACATGGCAAATCTTAACTAGGCATACTCTGGTTTGCTTGTGAAATGAGATCTGACACCACTTCCATGAGAACTGAGGCCCTGCAGAACTCTCTGATTGGGAGATGTGGTGTGGGCAGGGGTTTGTGTTGGTATTCTTGGAGAGGGGGCCTGCCTCACTGGGCCTGAGACAAGATTGACTGAGAGGGGCAGTCCTGCCAGAGAGCAGGGATATGGGTTTGGTGTAAGCAAGTTAGGCAGCTCGTGTGGGCACTCTGTTGCTTCCCACAGGTGGCTCTGTGTTTATGCCAAAGGGTGGAGGATGGACATGGTGCTAGATACCTCTTTTTTTCCCCAAACAGGAGGCTTCTTGAAAGCTACCTCTCAGGGATAGGCACTATAAATAGGGCTAATCACTGTCCTGTGTGTCCCAGGTGTTTTTCAATATTGTTTCCACACTGTCTGTCTCTGATTTGTTTGCTTGCCTTCTCTCCAGGCACAGTGCAGTGTCCTCAGAGCTTTATCCCAGGTAAGCCTGCTGACCATTAAAACTCCAAGCTTTAGAGATGTGGTGGGGGCAGGGGATTGTGCTATTCTTCTGAGGGAAGGATACATCACACTGGGATGGAGGCAAGCTTGATTGAGAAGGGCAGTCCCACCAGAGTGCAGTGGTGTGGGGCTTGGTGTAAGTAAATTAGGCAGCCAGTTTGGTGCTGGGTTGCTTCCCACAGGTGACTTTGTGTTTATGTTAAGGGGCAGGGAAGGGAAATGGTGCCACTTGGCTCTTTTGTTCCCAGAGAGGAGTCTCCATGAAAGCTGCTTCTCAGGGACAGGCTCTGAGAAGAGTGAATAATCTCAACCTTGTATGACCCAGGTGTTCTTCATATTGCTGTTTTGACACTGTCTACACGCAGGTTGTTTGCCTGCCCTCTCTCCAGGAGCATGGTAGTGCCATCCAGGCTCTTTCCCAGCCAAGTTTGCTGACCTTTGAAACTCTAGTCTTTAAGCCCAGCTGGCTGCAAGAACACAAAGTCCAACCCCTCTCATTTATCAAGGTAATGTCTTTGGGGAAACATTCTCCATTTGCATTTCCTTGTGTGCTCCTCTCTCTCTCTTGCACTTCTCTGGGACCATGACTTCCTTCCCTCTACAGCACCCTCAGTCCATTTATCCTATAAAATATGTCTCTGCACTTCTTACCTTCTTGGATGTGGCGTCTTCTCTCCCTTTAGCTGTGGAGTTTGTTCTGACTCTTCAGGTCAATTTCTGGGATATTTTGGATGATTTGATAGTTGTCTAGTTGTGTTCATGAGATGAGATAAGCCTAGGGTCCTACTCCACTGCCATTTTCCCTCCAACCTAATGTTTTTTTAAATGTAGTTTTGAGCCATTCATTGAGCATGAAACATATTTGATAAGTTGAAAACAATATTTTATTTAAATGAAATACATTATAATGGAATTAAAAAAGGAGGAAAAAAGACAAGGTAAAGGGATAAAAGGGAGGAAAGAGAAAACAGTATAAGCTTGCTTCAGTTTTATTTTTATGTATATGTATGTGTATTGTGTCTCAATATACAATTTATTTCTTACTATGTACAAACCACAAAGAATGTGATGACTACTTGAAATACATTGCACAGGATCTGACATATACTTGATGTTCCATAAATGTTTATTCTCTGAATATAATAATAAATTATTAAATCCACTTTTTTGGTACAGGATAAAAGTTATACTCAGAAAGATAAGATGATTTCTTTAAGTTATCACAGATGGATAGTGATTATCCTGGCAATAGAATAAATTTTACCTCATTCCTTTTAATTTTTATCACTTTCCCTTTCTCAAAGGATGTATATACTATAGATCAGTTTCATGTCTGCTTCAGGAGAATGTAAAAGTTGGAAAATTTAACAATAATCTCTCAAAATACCTTTGTGAGCTTGGGCTATGCAATTTTATCAATTTTATTATTTCAAGTCACAAAATATGACTTGAACAGAAAATAATGACATCAGATAGAAGGAACTATTAACTGTTCCAATAAAACATCATGTTATAATTGGTATAATTTTATACTTTACATATTGTAAATGAAAACTAAGAATATATAGGGATATGTGTTGTTTTAGTCATGCTGTTGACTTTTATGCTTTAATTGCATTGTTCTCATCCAATGTCCTATTGATTGTATTCAGAACCAGTGGTTTGTAGTAAAATACTGTATTTGAAAAGTACAACAAAGCTTTGTTAAACAAAATTGTTCTAAAGAATAAGAGGTATTGCTGAGTATAGGGCAACTTGCCAGATAATTTTAAACTGGGTTATTGTGCCCTAGCAAGTCTAATATTTAAATCACCCCACAAATAACAATAGTACACCAGAAAGCAAAATTAATGCAGGCTTTTCATTATAAGTATTGAGACTGTGTCTATTAAATAAGAAAACAACTCTGTGGGATATTGTTTTTCCTGTGAAAGCAAGCTTTTAGGAAAATACTCAACATCACATTATATCCCTCACTGATTCAATCATGTTCTTTACAAGCTCTTCTATTACTTTATTCTAACACTGTTAATTCCAGGAATATGCTTATATTCACATTTTTTAGTTAGAAATATCCACTTTTATAGTCCCCTTAACTTTTTAACATAGCAGAACACTTAAAGATCTCCTCTTGCTAAACAAGGAATGTCTTTGTCTTTTGTATTTTATATTCTTCACTAGGATTTAAAAAAAAAAAAAACATACATATGGTAAACTAATATTTGACAAGGGAGCCAAGAATACTCAACAGAGAAAGGGGAAAAACTCTTCAATAAATGGTGCTGGAAAACAGCATAACTATGTACAGAAGACTGAAATTGGATATCTATCTTACAACTCTCACAAAAATTAACTAAAATGGATTAAAGACTTAAAAACAAGACTGAAAATCATAAAACACTTAGAACAAACCAGGGTATTTCTTAGAAGAAACTCCTTGGTATTTATCTTGGTAATAATTTCTTAGATAGGACACTAAAATCACAAGCAACAGAAACAAAAATCAGTAAGAGGGAAGACATCAAACTAAAAAGTTTCTGCACTGCAAAAGAAATAATCAACAAAATGAAAAGGCAACTTATTGAATGAAAAAATATTTACAAGTCACATATTTGACAAGGGATTAAAGAATGCATATAAAGTACATATATGTGTGTGTGAGCATGTACACATATGTATATCTATATATATGTATATACACTCATAGAGTAAGAGAAAGAACTCATACAATTAAGTAGCAAAATCAAACAATCTAATTAAAACATAGGTAGAGGAAAGCCAGAAGGGAGTGGCATGATATATTCAAAGTGCTGAATGGGAAAAATCTGCAGTCAAAAGGAGTCTCTTGTTAGCAGCTTATAAATAGGTCTTGGTTTTTTGTTTGTTTGATTGTTTTGTTTTGTTTTGTTTTTGTTTTGTTTTATCCATTTTGTAACCTTATGTGTTTTGATTGTAGTGTTTAGTTTACATTTAAAGCAATTACTGATAGATAGGTATTTATTGCCTTTTTATTACTTGTGTTGTTTTTTCTGGAGATTTTATTTAATCTTTTTTTTGTCTTTGTCACTTTTGGTCTCTCCCTTTCACTCCAAGTACACCCTTTAATATTTCTTGCAGAGCTGGTTTAGTGGTCATGGACTCCTTTAGCTTTTGTTTGTCTGTGAAACTATCATTCCTTCAATTGTGAATGATAGCCTTGTTGGATAGAGTATTCTTGTTTGCAGATTTTTCCCATTCAGCACTTTGAATATGTCATGCCACTCTCTTCTGGCTTGCAAAGTTTCTGCAGAAAAATCCTCTGCAAGCCTTATGGGTTTTTTCCCCCTGTATGTTACTGTCTTCTTTTGTCTTGTCACTTTTTTTTTCCCCTTTTATTACTATATTTTGCTGACAAGAGACTCATTTTTGACCTAAAGACACCTGAAGATTGAAAGGGACAGGATGGAGAACCATTTATCATGCAAATGGGTGCCCAAAGAAAGCTGGAGTAGCAATACTTATATTGGACACACTAAAGTTTAAAACAAAGATGGTAACAAGAGGCAAAAAAAGCAGTATATAATGCTATGAGAATTAGGGTGCATGTGCCCCTTATTTTCACTACATCTGTATCTTTGGGGTAAATACCTAGTAGTGCAGTTGCTGGATCATAGGGTAGCTCTATCTTTAACTTTTTGATGAACAAGCAATGTCTATAAAAGCCAAATTGTGGAAGGAGCCAGGATGCTCTTCAACTGATGAATGGATAAAGAAGATGTGGTATATGTATACAATGGAATATTACTCAGCCATCAGAAAGGATGAATACCTACTATTTACATCAACGTGGATGAAACTGGAGGGTATTATGATAAGTGAAATAAGTCAATCAGAGAAAGACAATTATCATGTGGTTTTACTCATATGCAGAATATAAGAAATAGTGGAGAGTATCATAAGGGAAGGGAAGGAAAACTGAATGGGAAGAAATCAGAAAAGGAGACAAACCACGAGAGCCTCTTATCTCTGGAAAACAAACCGAGGGTTGCTGAAGGGGAGGTGGGAGGGGGGATGGGGTAGCTGGATGTTGGGTAGTAAGGAGAGCATGTGTTGTGATGAGCACTGGGTGTTATACACAACTAATGAATCTTTGAACACTACATCAAAAACAAACGATGAGCTATATGTTGGTTAACTGAACATAATAAAAATAAAGGCACTATATAATAATAAAGGGTGAAGTTCAACAAGAAAATTTAACAATTGTAAATATTTATGCTCCCAACATAGGAGCACCCAAATATATAAAACAATTAATGACAAACATAAAGAACCTAATTGATAATAATACAATAATAGTAGAGGACTTTAAAACCATACTTACCACAATGGACACATCATCTACACAGAATATAAAAAAATGAAACAATGGCTTTGAATGACACACTGGACCACATGGACATAACAGATATATTCAGAACACTCCATCCTAAAACAGCAGAATATACATTCTTTTCAAATGCACATGAGATCGTTTCCAGAGTAGATCACATATTAGTTCACAAATCAGGGCTCAACAAATACTAAAAGCTTATAATCATATCATGCAACTTTTCTGACCACAACTCTATGAAACTAGAAATCAATAACAAGAAAAAATCTGGAAAAACCACAAGTACATGGAGGGTAAACAACATGCTGTTAAACAAAGAAAGAGTCAACCAGAAAAATCACAGAAAAAATATAATTATATGGAAACAAATGAAAATGAAAACACAATAGTCCAAAACTTTTGGGATGCAGCAAATGTGGTCCTACGAGAAATTAATATAACAATACAAGCCTACCTCAAGAAGCAGGAAAAATCTCAAATAAACAACCTAAACTTACACTTAATGGAACTATAAAAAAATAACTAGGAATGAAGCCTAAAGCCAGCAGAAGGAAGGAAATAAGAAAGAAGAGAGCATAAATAAGTGATATAGAAACTAAACCAAAAAAAAAGAATAAGAAAACAATGGAAAAGATTAATAAGATCAATGAAACCATGAGATGGTTATTTGAAAAAATTAATAAAATTGATAAATCCCTAGCCAGAGATATCAAAAATAAGGACAAAGGACCCAAATAAATAAAATCACAAATGAGATAGGACAAATAATAACTAACACCACAGAAATAACAACTAGAAGAGATTATCATGAAAAACTATATGCCAAAACATTGGACAACCTGAGAGAAATGCATAAATTCCTAGAAACATATAAACAACCAAAACTAAAACAAGAAGAAATAGAAAACTTGAACAAATAAATAACCTGTAAAGAAATTGAATCAGAGATCAAGAAACTCCCAACAAACAAAAGTCCAAGACCAGGTGGCTTCACAGGCAAATTCTGCCAAATATTTAAAGAACTGTTAATGCCTATTCTTCTCAAAATGTTCCAAAAAATAGAAAAGGGAGGAAAATTTCCAACTCCATCTATGAGGACAGCATTACACTGATACCAAAACCAGATAAAGACACCATTAAAAGAACTACAGGCCAGTATTCCTGATGAACATAGAGGTTAAAATTCTCAACAAAGTATTAGTAAACCAAATTTAACAATATATTAAAAAATATCATTCACCACGATCAAGTGGGGTTTATTCCTGGGTTGCAAGTTTGGTTCAATATTCACAAATTAATCAACATAATGCATCACATTAATAAAAGAAAGGATAAGAACCATATGATCATTTCAATAGATGCAGAAAAACATTTGACAAAGTACAGTATCCACTTATGATAAAAACCTCAAGAATGTGGTTTACAGGGAACATATCTCAACATAACAAAGGTCATATATGAAAAATGCAAAACTAATATCAGCCTCAATGGGAAAAAAACTGAGAAGTTTTCCCCTAAGGTCAGGAACAAGACAGGGATGTTCACTCTCACCACTTTTATTCAACAAAATACTGAAAGTCCTAGCCACAGCAATCAGAAAAACAAAGGAAATAAAAGGCATCCAAATCAGCAAAGAAGAAGTAAAACTTTCACTATTTGCAGATGACATGATACTTTATATAGATAACATGAAAGACTCCATCAAAAAACAGCTAGAATGGAAAAATGAATTCAGTAAAGTCACAGGATTCAAAATCAATGTACAGAAATCTGTTACATTTTTACACACCAATAATGAAGCAAACCAAAACTAAAATAAGAGAGAGAAATAAAGGAATCAATCCCACTTACAATTGCACCAAAAAGAGTAAGATACCTAGCAACAAACCCAACTAAAGAGGTGAAAGACCTGTACCCTGAAACTATACAAAACTGATGAAAGAAATTGAAGATGACACAAAGAAATGGAAAGATATTCCATACTTATGGACTGGAAGGACAAATATTGTTAAAATGTCTCTACTACCCAGAGCACTCTACACATTTAATGTAATTCCTATCAAAATATCAACAGCATTTATCACAGAGCTAGAATAAACAATCCTAGAATTCATATGGAACCACTAAAAACCCCAAATACCTGAAGCAATCATGAAAAAGAAAAGTAAAGTTCGAGGCATCACAATTCTGGACGTTAAGCTATATTACAAAGCTGTAGTGATCAACACAGTGTAGTACTTGCACAAAAACAGACCCATAGATCAATGGAACAGAGTACAAATCCCAGAAATGAACCCACAACTCTATGGTCAACTAATCTTTGATAAAATAGGAAAGAATATTTAACGGAAAAAAGACAATCACTTCAACAAATGGTTTTGGGAAAACAGGATAACTGCATTTACCAAAATGAACTTGAAATTAATTAAAGAAACATAAGACTTGATTCCATAAAACTTCTAAAAGAAAATATAGGAAAAAGCTCCTTGACACTGGTCTGGCAATGTTTTTGTTTGGTTGGTTTTTGTTTGTTTGTTTGTTGTTTGTTTGTTTGTTTGTTTTAGTATGACCCCAACAGAACAAGCAATAAAAGTAAAAATCAATAACTGGGACTACATCAAAGTAAAATGCCTCTGCACAGCCAAAACAACAACAAAATGAAAAGGCAACATACAGAATGGGATAAAATGTTTATATACCATGCATCCGATAATTAATATCCAAATCTATAAAGAATTCATAGCACTCATATGTGGAATATAAGGAATAGTGCAGAGGACAATAGGGGAAGGGAAGGAAAACTGAATGGAAAGAAACCAGAGAGGGAGACTGACCATGAGAGACTCTTGACTCTAGGAAACAAACTGAGGGTTGCAGAAAGGGAGGTGGGTAGGGGGATGGGGTTATTGGGTGATGTGCATTAAGGAGGGCATATGATTTGATAAGCACTGGGTGTTATACACAACTAATGAATCATTGAACATTATATTAAAACTAAAGATGTACTATATGTTGGCTAATTGAATTTAAATTTAAAAAGTCATAAAATTCAATAACGAAAAACACAATTCAATTTAAAAAATGGCATACAAACTCAATAGACATTTTAAGAAGACACAGAAATCTCCACTAGGTACATGAAAAGATGCTCAACATCTTTCATCATCAAGGAAATGCAAATAAAAAATACAAGGAGATATTACCTTACAACTGTTAGAATGGCTATTATTAAGAAGACAAGAGATACAAGTGTTGGCAAGACTGTGGATCAAAGGGAAACCTGGTGCACTCTTGATGGGAATACAAGCTGATGCAGCCACTGTGGAAAATGGTATGAAAGTTCCTCAAAAAATTGGGAATAGAACTACCATATGATCCACTAATAGCCACTTCTGAGCATCTATCCAAATGAAATGAGAACAGGATATCAAAGTGATTCCTGAGTTCTCCTGATTATTACAGTATTATTAACAAAGGCAAGATATGGAAACAACCTAAGTGTTTCATCAACACATGAATGGATAAAGATGTAATATATACATATATACATACACAATATATAAAAATAATTCATTGCAAATTATATAAAAATAATTCATTGCATATATATATGCAATGAATTATTTTTTTTTAAGATTTTATTTATTTATTTGAGAGAGAAAATGAGATAGAGAGCATGAGAGGGGGGAGGGTCAGAGAGAGAGGCAGACTCCCTGCTGAGCAGGGAGCCCGATGTGGGACTCGATCCCGGGACTCCAGGATCATGACCTGAGCTGAAGGCAGTCGCTTAACCAACTGAGCCACCCAGGCGCCCGCAATGAATTATTTTAAAAATATATTATTTAAGTATAGTTGACATACAATGTTATATTAGTTCCATGTGTACAACCTAGTGATTCAACAATTCTATACATTACCAAATGTTCTCTGCTATAAATGTAGTCATTGTCACTATACAATGTTACTACATTATTTATTATATTCCCTATGTTGAACTTTTCATTTCCCAGATTTATTTAATTTATCACTGAAAGTTTATACCTTTTAGCCCCCTTCACCTATTTTACCCAACCACCCAACACCCCTCCCTCTGGAAACCACAAGTTTGTTCTCTGTATTTATGAGTCTCTTTTGTGTATTTGTTTGTTTTGATCCCACATATAAGTAAATCACATGGTATTTGTATTTCTCTTTGACTTATTTAACATAGTATAATACCTTCTAGGTTTATCCAGGTTGTCTCAAGGGTCACGATCTCATCCTTTTTATGGCTGTGTAATATATAGTTTATATATATATATATATCACTTCTTCCTTACATATTCCTATATTAATGGCCACTTAGCTTGATTCCATATTTTGGCTATTGTAAATAATGCTACAAAAAACAGGGGTGCATGTATCTTTTCAATTTTTTTTTTTTCAAATTTCTATTTAAATTCTAGTTATCATATACTGTAATATTGGTTTCAGGAGTAGAATTTAGTGATTCATCACTTATATACAACACCCAGTGTTCAATAAGACAAGAGCCCTCCTTAATACTCATCACCCATTTAGTCCATCACCACCCACCTTCTTTGCATCAACTGTCAATTTGTTCTGTATAGTTAAGAGTCTGTTACACTATGCTTCCCGCTTTTTCCCCTTTCCCCTATGTTCATCTGTTTTGTTTCTTAAATTCCACATATGAATGAAATCATATGGTATTTTTATTTCTCTGACTGACTTATTATGCTTAGCATAATACACTCCAGCTCCACCCGTGTTGTTGCAAATGGCAAGATTTCCATCTTTTTGATGAGTGAGTAATATTCCATTCATTAGCCAAAGGATATTTGGGCTCTTTCCATAATTTGGCTATTGTTGATAATGTTGCTATACAACCTGGGGTACATGTGCTCCTTCAAATCAGTATTTTTGTATCCTTTGGGTAAATACCCAGCAGTACAAATACTGGATCATAAGGTAGTTCTAGTTTTAACTTTTTGAGGAATTCCATGCTGTTTTCCAGAGTAGCTACACAAGTATGCATTCCCACCAATAGTGTAAAAGGGTTCCCTTTTCTACACATCTTCGCAAACATACATTGTTTCCTGTGTTGTTAACTTTAGGTATTCTGACAGGTGTGAGGTGACATCTCTGATGGTGAGTGATGTTGAGCACATTTTCATGTGTTTGTTGGCCATCTGGATATCTTCTTTGGAAAAATGTCTATTTATGTCTTCTGCTTATTCCTTAATTGGATTATTTGTTTTTTGGGGTGTAGATTTTGAGAAGTTCTTTATAGATTTTGGATATAACCCCTTATCACATATGTCATTTGCAAATACCTTCTCCGATTCTGTAGACTGCCTCTAAGTTTTCTTGATTGTTTCCTTTGCTGGGCAGAAGATTTTCATCTTGATGAAGTCCCAAAAGTTCATTTTTGCTTTTGTTTCCCTTGCCTCTGGAAACATGTCTAGTAAGAAGTTCCTACTGCTGAGGTCAAAAAGGTTGCTGCCTGTGTTCTCTAGGATTTTCATGGTTTCCTGTCTCACATTTAGGTCTTTCATCCATTTTGAACTTCTTTTCATGTATGGTGTAAGATAGTGGTCCAGTTTCATTCTTTTACATGTTGTTGTCATTTTCCCAACACCATTTATTGAAGAGACTGTCTTTTTTCCCTTGGATATTCTTTTTTTGCTTTGTCAAAGATCAGCTGTCCTTATAGTTGTTGGTCCATTTCTGGGTTTTCTATTCTATTCCATTTATCTATGTTTCTTTTAAAAATATATGTATTTAAAAAAAGATGGTGGAGGAATAGGGGACCCTATTCCAACTGGTTCCCGGAATTGACCTGGATATCTACCGGACCACTCTGAGCACCCACAAAATCAGCTTGAGATGTAAGAAAATAGATCTGGATCTCTACAAACAGAATATCTTGGGTGGTTGGTTTTGAGGTACAAAGCAGGGACCTGTGATCCTGCGGGCAGATATCAGAGGATAAACGGCAGCGGGAAGGAGCCTGGCCATCAGGATCCTACACCGCTGGTGAGCAACAACCTCGTGTGCTGGGGATGGGGCACAGACTCGCAGACCGGTAGCGGCTGGGAAAGGACTTTAAGGCAGCCCCCGGGACGGAAACCCAGAGCAGCAGGGTCATATGTGTGAACTGGGAGCGGCTGGCAGTTTTAGAAGCACAAAGGGCAGAGACGTGCCCCTACCTGGAGGCAGGACTGGGAGCGCTGCAGAGGGGTGCACAACCCAGGATGCTGCAGTTTATAGCAGCACAGACAGAAATGGAGATAGTGTGGCCTGGAGAGCTCACTGAAGAACAGACTGCAATCTCTCTGCTCTAAGGCAGAGCGTTGGAAATGGACTCTCCTGCTCTGACTCTAGGAAGAGATGTGGAAAGCCGCCAGAGAACAAAAGCCCCAAAGAACTGGTTCCCACTGAGCCCATAACCCGCCACAGGGGGGCAGGGCAACTCTGCCCAAACAGGGTTGCCTGAGTAACAGTGCAGCAGGCCCCTCCCCCAGAAAACAGGCTGGAAAAACAAGAGGCCAATAACCCTAAGATCCCTAGAAAACCAGTGCATCTTGCTTGGGTTGTGGTCAATAATTTGGACTCTATACATTCCCTCAACCACCCATCAACAGAATAACTAGGAGGAGGGACCCCCAAAACAGAAAAGACTCAGAGATTATGACTTATGCCACAGATTTACAAATGGATGAAGATATATCCAAGAAATCCATCCCTGTTGATGGAAGGGGTAAAGAATAGCATGGACATGCTCCCTTTCCTGGACAGGGGAGTTCGCACCACCACTATTCAGGAAGAGTGAATATTCACAGAAGAGTGAATATTCTCCTGTCTTGTGTCCCAGGCTTTCTTTGGATCCCTGCCTTCACCCTGTTTGTGTCTGCACTGTCCACCAACTTGGCAATGGCTCAGTGTCCCTACATTTTATCACAGGTGTGTGGCTGGTTTTCAAAACTTCAAATTTTAGGGACTTGGCATGGTGCACACACACACTGATCCTCTGTGGGAAGGTCTCACCACCCTGTGGCTTGTACCAGTTTGTCCCAGAAAAACACTCACACAACCATGCAGGGGCTTGAATTTTTTTAATTAACTTATTTTATTTAATTCGATTAATTAACGTATAGTTTATCATTAGTTTCAGATGTAGAGTTCAGTACTTCATCAGTTGCATATAACACCAGGTGTGCATTACATCAGGTGCCCTCCTTAATGCCCATCACCCAATTACCCCATCCCCCCACTCCCCTCCCCTCCAGCAACCCCCAGTTTCTTTCCCATATTTAAGAACTTCTCATGGTTTGTCTCCCTCTCTAATTTATTTTTCCCTCTTTTCCCCTATGATCCTCTGTTTTGTTTCTTAAATTCCACATATGAGTAAAATCATATGATAAATGTCTTTCTCTGATTGATTTATTTTGCTCAACCTAATACCCTCCAGTTCCATCCATGTTGATGTAAATGGTAAGATTTGATCCCTTTTGATGGTTGGATAATATTTCATTATATCTATATATCTATATCTATGTCTGTATCTATCTATTTATCTATCATCTATCTGTCTGTCTATCTATCTATCTATCTATCTATCTATCTATCTATCTATCTATATCACATCTTCTTTATCCATTCTCCTGAGCAATGGGTATCTGGGCTTTATCCATAATTTGCCTATTTTGGACATTGCTCTTACAAACATTGGGGTGCATGTGCCACTTTGGATCACAACATTTGTACCTTTGGGTAAATATCTAGCAGTGCAATTGTTGGGTCATAAGGTAACTCTATTTTTAACTTCTTGAGGAACCTCCTTACTGTTTACCAGAGTGGCTGTACTAGTTTTCATTCCCACCAACAGTGAAAGAGGATTCCCCTTTACCCACATCTGCTCCAACATTTGTTGTTTCCTGACTTGTTAATTTTAGCCATTATGACTGGTGTGACGTGGTATCTCATTGTGGTTTTGACTTGTATTTCCCTGATGGCAAGTGATATTAAGCATTTTTCATGTGTCTGTTGGCCATTTGTATGTTTCTTTGGAGAAATGTCTGTTCATGGTTTCTACCCATTTCTTGACTAGATTATTTACTTTTTGGTGTTAAGTTGGATAAGTTCTTTATAGATTTTGGATACTATCCCTTTATCTGATAAGATATTTGCAAATATCTTCTCTCATTGTGTAGATTGTCTTTTGGTTTTGTCAACTGTTTTCTTTGCTGTGCAAGAGCTTTTTTATCTATCCAATAGGATCCAACAGTATATTAAAAGGATTATTCAACATGACCAAGTGCGATTTTTTTCCTGGGCTGCAAGAGTGGTTCAACATCTGCAAATCAATCAACATAATACTTCACATTAATAAAAGAAAGGAGGGGCACCTGGGTGGCTCAGTCATTAAGTGTCTGCCTTCGGCTCAGGTCATGATCCCAGGGTCCTGGGATCGAGCCCCGCATCAGGCTCCCTGCTCCACAGGAAGCCTGCTTCTCCCTCTCCCACTCCCCCTGCTTGTGCTCCCTCTCTGGCTGTCTTTCTCTCTGTCAAATAAATAAAACCTTTAATAAATAAATAAATAAATAAATAAATAAATAAATAATAAATAAATAAATAAAAGAAAGGACAAGAAACAGGTCATCCTCTCAATTGATGCAGAAATAGCATTTTATAAAATACAGCATCCTTTCTTCAGTAAAACTCTCCACAGTGTATGGATAGAAGGAACATACCTCAATATCATAAAAGCCATATACGAAAAGCCCACAGTGAATATCATTCTCAATGGGGAAAATCTAAGACCTTTTCCCCTAAGGTCAAGAACACAATAGGTATGTCCACTTTCACCACTGTGGTTCAACATAGTACTAGAAGTCCTAGCCTCGGAAATCTGACAACAAAAAGGAATAAAATTCATCCAAATTGGCAAAGAAGTCAAACTCTCACTCTTCCCAGAAGACATGATACTTTATGTGGAAAACCCAAAAGACTCCGCCCCAAAATCACTAGATCACATATAGCAATTCAGCAGTATGGTAGGATATAAAATCAATGCACAGAAATCAGTTGCATTTGTATACACTAACAATGAGTCAGAAGAAAGACAAATTAAGGAACTGACCCCATTTACAATTGCACCAAAACCCATAACATAACTAGGAATAAACCTAACCAAAGAGGTTAAGGATCTCTACTCTAGAAACTACAGAACACTTATGAAAGAAATTGAGGAAAACACACACAAAAAAAGGAAAAACATTCCATGCTCATGGATTGGAAGAATAAATATTGTCAAAATGTCTATCCTGCCCAGAGCAATTTAGACTTCCAATGCCGTACCTATTAAAATACCACTGACATTTTTCAAAGAGCTGGAACAAGAAATCCTAAATTTTTTATGGAACCAGAGAAGACCCCGAATTGCCAAGGGAATGATGAAAAAGAAAAATAAAACTCGGGGCATCACGTTGCCTGAATTCAATCTATATTACAAAGCTGTGATCACCAAGGCAGCATGGTATTGGCACAAAAACAGACACATAGACCAATGGAACAGAATAGAGACTCCAGAAAAGGAATCTCAATTCTATGGTCAACTGATCTTCTAAAAAGCAGGAAAGAATATCCAATGGAAAAAAGACAGTCTCTTCAACAAATGGTATTGGGAAAATTGGACAGCCACATGTAGAAGAATGAAACTGGACCATTTTCTTACACCATTCATAAAGATAAACTCAAAATGGATGAAAGACCTAAATGTGGGACAGGAATCCATCAATCCTAGAGGAGAACACAGGCAACAACCTCTGTGATTTCAACAGCAGCAACTTCTTGCTAGACATGTCTCAAAAGGCAGGGGAAACAAACACAAAAATGAACTATTGAGACTTCATCAAGATAAACAGCTTTTGCACAGGGATTTGGATTTTATGGTAAAGCTTAGCAAAAAACCCGCATCCATGTTAGCTGCCCTTAGCAGGTGTCTCTGCCCATGTGCAAACGAATGTGATAGCTTAATTGTGCCCTAGCTCTTTTGCCTCCTGAAAAGCGGTGCAGCCTCTCCCAAATGCACTCCAAGTTGGGGTACTGTCTCTCCCAGCGTGACCCAGGGGTTCCTCAGAGAATGCTGTCTTCTCCAGCCCCTCAGCCCTCTTTCTCCATAGGAGCACTTCTACCCCTGCTAGGCTTAACCCTTGTCATGGTAGAGACTTCTAAAACTTCTGACTTTCAGCTCCACTGCTTGTAAAATCTTGTGATAATCAGCCCCTCTCATTTTCCCACTCAGTGGTTTTGGGGAAGCGTTTTTCTTGTGCCATCCCCTGTGTGCTGATACTAGACATTCTAACTGGTGTGAGGTAATATCCCATTTTATTTTTGATTTGCATTTCCCTGATGGTTAGTGATATTGAGAATCTTTTCATGTGTCTTTTGACCATGTATATGTCTTCTGTGGAAAAAATGTCCTTTGAAGTCTTCTGCCTATTTTTAAATCAGATTGTTTGTTTATTTTGGTGTTGAGTTGTATAAATTCTCTATGTTTTGGATATTAACCTCTTATCAGGTATGCCATCTGTAAATATCTTCTCCCATTCAGCAGTTTGCCTTTCAATTTTGTTGATGATATCCTTTGCTGTGCAGAGCTTTATATTTTGATGTAGCGTGATAGCTTATTTTCCCTTTTGTTTCCCTTTCCTGAGGAAAAATATCTATAAATATCTTGTTAAGGCCAAGGTCTGAGAAATTCCTGCTTATGTTTTCCTTTAAGAACTTTATGGTTTCAGCTTTTATATTTAAGTCTTTAATGTATTTTGAATTTATTTTTACATATGGTGTAAGGGAGTGGTCAGGTTTCATTCTTTTGCATATATCTGTCCAGTTTGTCCAACACCATTTATTAAAGAGAGAATTTTTCCCTACAGTATATTCTTGCCTTCTTTACTATAGATTAATTGAGTATATCAGTATGCATTTATTTCTGGACTCCCTACCCTGTTCCATTGATCTGTCTATTTTTGTGCCTGTACCATATGGGATTTCTTTTTAAGATTTATTTATTTATTTTAGGGAGAGAGAGAAGGGGAGGGGCAGAGAGAGTCTCAAGCAGACTCTGCACTGTGTGGAACCCTATGTGGGGCTCAATCTCATGACCCTGAGATCATGACCTGAGTCGAAACCAAGAGACTGATGCTTAGCCAACTGCACTACCCAGGCACCCCTACCATACGGATTTGATTATTACAGCTTTTAAATATACCTTGAAATCTGGTATTGTGATACCTCCAGCTTCATTCTTCTTTCTTAAAATGGCTTTGGCTATTCAGGGACTTTTGTGATTCCATACAAATTTTAGGATTATTTGTTCAAGTTATTAGAAAAATACTATTGGTATTTTGACAGGGATTGCATCGTACCTGTAGATTGCCGTGGGTAGTATGACATTTTAACAATATTAATTATTCTAATCCATGAGCATGGTATATCTTTCCATTTGTTTGTGTCTTCGTTTTTTTTTGGGGGGGGTTTCCTTAATTTCTCTTTTTGATACTTCCTAATTTACAGAAACACGACAGATTTCTATATATTAATTTTATATACTGAATTTGTTCTGAATTCTATACAATAAAATATTATTCAGCCACAATATAGGAAGAAATCTCTCCATTTGCAGCAACATGGTTGAAACTGAGAGCATGATTATAAGTTAGAAAAGTTGGACTGGAAATGACAAATACTGTATGATGTTTCTTATATGTGGAATCTAAAAAAGATGAACTTGTAAAACCAGTATAATGGTGGTTACCAGGGAGTGAGGATGAGAAAACTGGGGATACAAGGGTAAAAACTTTCAACAAGAGGTTTAATAATTTTTAGAGATATAATGCACAGCATAGTGACTTTAGTCAACAATATCGTATGATATAATTCAGAGTTGCAAGGTAACTAGATCTTTATTCTCTCTATAAAAAAATAGCTCTTCAGTGGTAATCATATTAGAATATACAAATGTATCAAATCAATGTGTTATACATCTTAAATTTACACAACATTGTAAGTCAATTATATCTCAATAAAAAGAATATTTTTTGTTGGAATTGTAATAAGAAATATCAATATAAAGATGATATTATTTAGGGATTATTTTTATTCTTAGAGAAAAAGAAAGAAAACAAGATTTGAAGCATACATCCACTCCTTAAAGTACATTGAGATTTTATGCATCCAGATGCTTGCTTTACCTTCTAAAGCTTCTAAACTTTTTTGTTTTCTTTTAATCAGTAAGTCAAGTAATCCCATCACTGAGAGATGGAAAATTGTTGGATCTTCATAACAAATACATCTTTAAATAAATTTAAGTCATAATACATGAATTCCAAAAGATTTAAGTGGAAATTTGCATCAAAATGAATGACATTTGCCCTCATGGTAGGAGCACCTTGTATTAGTCCCTTCTGTAAAACTCTTGCAATCCATTGCTGTTCAAATGTGCTGTAAAATCTTTTATACATTAGGTTATACAATTTTCCCAGAAAACAATTTAGATAAATATAATATTTCAAAGTGTGGAAAATGTAAAACAATGCATTTAGTAGCTCATTGGGCAAATCAAGAATTTGAAATTTAGTTTGAAGAGATCTGAGTCACTTGAGGTCTTAATTTCTTGGTGAAAGGAACTTTTTGTTTTCTGATTTTGTAATAATTTCTAGTTTTGTAGCATTTGGAGCCAGAAGAATTTACCATTTTTATGTTTTGAAATTAAATGATGATTTTATGTGGCCTAATAGACACTTAGTAAACTTTAATGTACATATCAATCACCTGGGGGATACTGTTATTTTATACAGATTCAGATTCAGCATACAGGATTAGGTCTAAAATCTAGTATTTCTAACATGGTCCTTGGTAATGATATTGCTGGTTCTTATATATGTGTGCTGCTGAAGCGAGCACTGCTGGTTCTTAAGCAATGCTTCTCTTTATCACTGATAATTTTCCATGCTCTGACATCTCTCTCTAAAATTCGTATAGCTACTCTAGCTACCTTTTGATTGGTGTTAGCATGGTATATATTTTCCATCATTTTACTTATGTTAAGATTTTATTTATTTATTTTACAGAGAGAGAGCACATCAGGGAGAGCAGCAGGAAGAGGGAGAGGGAGAATCAGGCTCCCCACTAAGCTGGGAGCCCAATGTGGGGCTCGATCCCAGGACCCTGGGGTCATGACCTGAGCCGAAGTCAGACGCTTAATGACTGAGCCACCCAGGCACACCCATCATTTTACTTTTAATCAATATATGCTGACTAAAATAAGTCAGACAAAGAAAGACAAATACCATATGATTTCACTTATATGTGTAATCTAAAAAAAAAAAAAAAAAAAAAAAAACCCAAAAAACAAATGAACAAACAACAACAAAACAGACATTTAAATACACAGACAAAACTGATGGTCAGCACAGGGGAGGTGGGTGTGGGGATGGGTGAAATAAAGGGGATTATGAGGTACAAACTTCCAGTTATAAAATAAGTATGTTAAAGAGATGACAATTTGTCTTTTAATTGTTGTATGAGACTATTGGTATTTAATGTGATTATTAATATAGTTGTATTAATAACTAACTTATTTTTTTTTTTTTTTTAGTTTTCTGTTCATTACCCTTATTCTTCTTTCCTAATTTTGCATCAACTCTTCCTGCCTTTTATGGCTTTAATTTATCATTTTACATAATTCATTTTTTTCATTTTTTTCCTTTTTTATATCAAATATATATCCTTTTATAATTTTTGTTAGTGGTTGCCTTGCAGTTTGCAATATATATTTATGACAAATCCAAGTCCATTTTCACATAACACTGTACAATTTCACAGTTAATATGGATACCTTATAATAAAATATTCCTAATTCTTCCATCCTATTCCTTATATTATTGCTGTCATTCATTCCATTTATTCACAAGTTGTAATTACCAAATTCATGGTTTGTATCAAATTCATTGATTTCAGCTCAGGTCATGATCTCAGGGTCATGGAATCAAACCCTGTGTTGGGCTCCTTGCTCAGTGCAGTCTTCTGGAGATTCTCTCTCTCCATTTCCATCTCCCTCTGCCCCTCCCCTTGCTCTCTCTCTGTCTCTAAAATAAATAAATAAATCTTTTTAAAAAGAAGTCAAAATATATTTATACCAAAAGACAACAAAACATGAAAAGAGATAGCAGATAAAAGACAAGGAACAATAGACCCACAATAAAAGAAAGAAAAAAAACAACTAACAAAATGGCAATAGTAAGGGGTGCCTGGGTGGCTCAGTCAGTTAACAGTCTGCCTTCGGTTCAGGTCATGATCTCAGGATCCTGGGATCAAGCCCCACATTGGGATCCCTGCTCAGCAGGGAGTCTACTTCTCTCTCTCCCTCTGCCTATTCACCCCTCTCATGCTCTCTCCCTTGCTTACTCTCTCAAATAAATAAATAAAGTCTTTTAAAAAAATGGCAATATTAAGAGTTAATCAATAATTTATTTAAACATAACATAATATAATAAAATAAAATTCAAAAAATAAATGAAAACAACAACAACAACAAAAACATAAACAGATTAAGTTATGCAATCAAATGTCAGAATAGTTGAATGGATCAAAATTAAAAAATATATAAAACAAAAACAGGCTCCAATGATATCCTGCCTATAAGGGGCTCATTTTAGCCTTAAAGAGACATATAGACTGAGAGTAAAGTGAAGGGAAAACTTATTTCAAGCAAATGGTAACCAAAAAACAGCAGAGGTAGTGATACTTGGATCAGACAAAATAGACTATAAAAGTGATGAAAAGAAACAAAGAAGGTTATTACATAATGATAAAAGAGCTAATCCATCAAGTATATATATATATATATATACTTATATATTTATATATAACTATATATATATAACTACTATAAATATTTCTGTGTCTGACATCAGAGCACCTAAATATACAAGACAAAAATTTAACAGAGATAAAAGAAGAAATAAACAGTAATATTTGGAGAGTTTAATACCCAACTCTCAACATTGGGTAGATCACCCAGACAGAGAATAAATAAGGAAACAGTGGGTTTGAGCAATAGTATAAACCAAATGGGCCTAACAGACATATACAGAATGCTTTACCTAATGACAATAGAATGCAGTCTTCTCAAGTGCACATGGAACATATTCTAAGATAAAACATCACAAAACAAGTCTTAGTAAATTCAAGATTTAAATCTTAGTATATGTGCTGTCGAAGCAAGCACTCAAGATTTAAATCATATCAATTATGTTCTTTTACCACAATGACATGAAACTAAAAACAAATAGGAGGAAAACTAGAAAATTCACAAATGCATGGGAAATAACACTCCTGAACAACAATACATCGAAGGAGAAATTAGAAAGGAAATACAAAAGTTTCTTGAGACAAATGAGCATGGAAACACAATATGCCAAATAATTATGGACTGCAGCAAAAGCAGTTCTAACAAAGCAGTTCATAGAAATAAACACTTACACTAAGAATTAAGAAAGACCCAAATGAACAACCTACCTCTATGCCTTAAGAAACTAGAAAAAGAAGAACAAACTGAGATCTAAGTTGGCAGAAGAAAGGAAATAATAAAGATCAGAGCAAAAATAAATGAAATAGAAAATAGTAACACGATGAAAAAAAGTAATCAAACTAAGATGTTTGAGAAGATAAAGAAAACTGACAAACCCTTAGGTAAATTAACAGAGGAAAAAAAATAAATTGGACCCAAATTCACAAAATTATAAATGGAAAAGGAGTCATTACAACTGATACCACAGAACTACAAAGGATTATAAGAGGCTGCTATGAACAACCATAAACACTAGACACCCTACTGGAAATGGAAAAATTCTTAGAAAGACAACTTACCAAGACTGAATCAGGAAGAAATAGAAAATTTGAAGAGACCAATAGACCAATGAATTACTAATAAGGAGAATGAATCAGTAATCAAAACTCTACCAACAAAGGAAACTCCAACACTAGAAGGCTTTGCTGGTAAAATTACCAAACATTTAAAGAATAATTAATACCACTTTCTCAAACTCTTCAAAAAAATTGGGGGAACACTCCTAAACTCATTTTATGAGGCCAGCATTATTCTGATACCAAAACCAGAGAAGGCCACTGCTAGAGAAGAGACCATTGACCAATATTCCTGATGAATATAGATACAAAAATTCTCAATAAAATACTAGCCAACCAAATTCAGCATCATATTAAGGGATCCATCATCATGATCAAGTAAGATTTATACCATGGATTAAATAATTTTCCAACATATGCAAATCAATTGATGTGATGCATCATATTAAAAAGATGAAAGAAAAGAATCATATGATTATTTCATTAGACAGAGAAAAAGCATTTGAAAGTAATCAACATCTATTCATGATAAAAACTCTTAGCAAATTAGGCATGAAGAAACATGTATCAACATAATAAAGACAATATATGACAAGCCCACAGCTACTATCAGGAGCAAGAAAAAGGTGACCACTCTCACCACTCCTATTCAACATAGTACTGGAAGTCTTAGAGCAATTAGGCAAGAAAAAGAAATAAAAGTTATCAGAATTAGAAAAGAATATGTAAATTTGTCTATTTGCAGATGACATGATTTTATATATAGAAAATCCTTAAGACCTAACAAAAGAAAAAGTTAGAGCTAATCAATGGATTTAGTAAAGTTTCAATATACAAAATTAGCGTGCAAAAATCCATATCATTTCTATATACTAGCAGTGCATTTTCTGAAAAAGAAATAAAGAAATCAATCCTTTTCACAATACCATCAAAACAATATAATACTTAGAAATAACTTTAACCAAGGAAGTGAAATATCTCTATTGTGAAAATTAGAAGACATTGATTAGAGAAATTGAAAAGTCACCAATAAATGGAAAAATATCCCATATTCATGAATGGAAGAATTAATATTGTTAAAATGGCAATACTGACAAAGCCATCTATTAATTTGATGCAACCCCCATAAAGATTCCAATAACATTTTTTAGAGGTAGGAAAAAACACTCCTAAAACTTAAGTGAAATCACCACTCTGAACAGCTAAAGAAATCTTGAGAAAGAAGAACATAGCAGGAGACATCACACTCTCTGATATCAAGCTATACTATAAAGCTATGGTCATCAAAACAGTATAATACTGCCATAAAAACAGACAAATAGACCAATGAAACAAAATTGAGAGCCCAGAAATATACCAAAATATATCCAGTCAACTAATATTTGACAGGAGAGCTAAAAGTACTCGATGAAGAAAAGACAGTCTCTTCAATGAAAGGTGCCATGATGACTTACACATATACACCCTATCTCATACCACTCAAAAAATTAATCAAAATGGTTTAAAGACTTAAATGTAAGACCTGAAGACATAAAATATCTAGAACAAAATAATAAAGCTATTCTACATAAGACTTGGTAATGATTCTTTGTCTTTATGATGTTAATTAGCATCCTTTTATTTGCATTCAAAGAACTCTTAAAGGTATTTTTTTGTAAGGCAGGACTAGTGAAAATGAACTTCTTTTTGGGGAAAAAGCCTTTGGCCCTCCTTCGTTTCTGAAGGACAGCTTCACTGAGTATAGTATTCTTAGTTGAGAGGTTTTTTCTTTCAAAGTTTTGAATATGACATTCTATTTTCTCCTGTCCTGAAATGTTTTTGTTGAGAAATCCACCAATGTTTTTATGGGAGGGGGTTCCCTTGTACATAAAGTATCTCTTTTCTCTTACTGCTTTTAAAATTATTATTTTTTTGTCTTTGACATTTGACAATTTAGTTATAATATGTCTTGTCATACCCCTATTTGGGTTCAATCTATTTGGGATCATTTGGACCTGGTGGATCTGGATGTTCATTTTTCTCCCCAGGTTCAGGAAGTTTTCAGCCATTATTGCTTTAAACATACTTTCTGCTTTAAATATACTATCTTCTCCTTCTAAAATTCCCATAACACAAATATTGCTTCTTTTCATTGTGTTCCAGAAGTCTCACAGTCTTTCTTCACTCTTTTTCAGTGTTTTGTGTGTTTTTCTGTTTTGTTTTGTTTTGTTTTGTTCTTTTGTTTGTTTTTTATCCTCCAATGGATAATTTCTAATGTCCTATTCTCCAGGTCACTGATTCTTTCTTCTGCATTACAGGTATAGTTTTGAAACTCCCTATTGAATCTTCAGTTTAGTTATTGTATTTTTTACTTCTGGGATTTCTAGGGTTTTTGTTGTTTTCTGTTGCTTTGTTGATATTTTCATTTTGTTCATACATTCTTTTCCTAATTTCACTTAGTTGATTGTGTGTTCTTGTACTTTATTAAACTTCTTTAAAATGATTATTCTGAGTCCTTTGACAATTCACAGATTTCCATTTCTTTAAAATCATTTATTAGAACTTTATTGTGTTCTTTGGTGGTGTTATATTTAGCTGTTTTTTTTTTTTTAAGATTTTATTTATTTATTTGAGAGAGAGAGAATGAGAGACAGAGAGCATGAGAGGGAGGAGGGTCAGAGGGAGAAGCAGACTCCCTGCCAAGCAGGGAGCCCAATGTGGGACTCAATCCCGGGACTCCAGGATCATGACCTGAGCCGAAGGCAGTCGCTTAACCAACTGAGCCACCCAGGCGCCCTTAGCTGTTTTTTCATAATCTTTTATTCCTTAAGTTGGTATCTGCACATTTGAAAAATCAGGTTTCTTTTTCAGTTTTACAAGTTAGCTTTGGCAGAGACAGGTTTTCACCTGTCATCTCACTTTGGGTTTCTGGTCATGTCTGCTGGTAATGTCTTTGGGTAGGTGGGATCTGCTATTATGATCTATTTTAGGGTGAGGCAACTTTTTGAGCTCTGAGGACAAGAATGGAGGGGGGTGTGCTGAGAACAATGGGATAGGACTGCTGGTTTTGTTCCCTACACAAGTGAGATTGAATTATCATATGGTCTCACTCATATGTGGAACATAAGGAATAGCATGGAGGACCACAGGGGAAGGGATGGAAAACTGAATGGGAAGAAATCATAGAGGGAGACAAATCATGAGAGACTCTGGACTCTGGGAAACAAACTGAGGGTTGCAGAAGAGAGGGGGATAGGAGGAAGGGGCAACAATGTGATGGGATTAAGGAGGCTACATGTGGTGATGAGCACTGGGTGTTATACGCAATTAATGAATCATTGAACAGTACATCAAAAACTAATGATGTACTATATGTTGGCTAATTGAACATAATAAAAAAATAAATAAATTTGGGCTCCAAAGTTGCCTGGATTCTCTCATCAGGCTTACTAGATTCAGGACTGGGTACTATATTCAGTAAGAGTTGGAGCTATGAATAGCCTCTCTGCCCTGGAAAGGAGACTGGATGGGGACCCAGGGCCTGTATGGCTCATTGTTTGGGGAACCAAATCAGGCACTGAATTCCTTGGTCAAGTCAAGCCATTAGTTTTGCTCTGCAGATGGGTGAAAGCACAGGCTGTGCTCTTTGTTAAAGTGACACTGTACAAAGGACTATTTAATGGGCTTCACAGCTTCTTCCCATTTTTCTGGTTTGTTTTCCTGATTAGGCTGGCTGAAGGTTGTATTCAGTGATGAGTAGGACTATGGATTAGATACCCTGCCTGGGCACAGTTAAAAAAACAAAAACCAAAAAACAAAAAAACAAAAAAAACCTCTAAAACCAGTAAATTTCTTTGTTTATTGTCTTAACTCAAGCCAACCTGCACCCCAAGTTTCCTGGCAGGGCAGGGCCACTGGCTTTGTTCTGTAAATTATTAGCTCTGCCTGCTTTTCTTTTGGGTTGAGCACCACTAAGCCACAATTCTTTCTGGTGTTTTCAACAGCTCTTCTGATCATATTGGACCAGGAACCATAACAGGTGGGGCTCTGTCTCAGCCACTCTGCTTGGGCAGGAAGAGGAGGGGCTGTTATATGCTACTCCCAATTTTCCAAATAGACTTTCTAGTTGTGAGGGGCCAGGAGATACCCTCAGCCTGGGCTATGAATTAATCCCTTGCCTGTTCATATCATTGGAATCTTCCATGCCCAGTATAGGTTTTTCTCTGGGGATGATTAGTTCTGCTGACCTGTCCCTTGGCTTGAACACTGCAAGTCTTCACAATTTCTAGGAGTCATTGCCAGCCTTTCTGATCAGATGAGGCTGGAAGGCAGTCTCCATAGTGGGTGGGGCTGTGACTCAGCACCTTGCCTGGTCATGGGAAAACTGGGTTCTGGGGTTGCCAGTACTCCTTGGTGGAGGAGCCATATTGGGCACATCTGCACTTTACTGAGTTCCCTGGTCAGAGTGTGTTCTCAACTTGGTTCTGCCAATGAACAAGGCTGGTTGGGATTACAACTTGGGCACTGCATGTATAAACTCAGTCAAAATTCATATGCTGACTGTTGCAAGCCCCTCCCCTCTTCTCTGTCACAGTCTAATTCTCAATTGTTGAGCCCCACAGATTTTTCTGCAATCATGATGGTGCAAAATCAGAGTAGGGGCTCTCAAAAAGAAACCCAAAATGCTGGAGGGAACTGGTTGTGCCTTCTGGGTTCTCTTTTCCCATGGAGTAACCAGTTGCTTAAGAGAGACCTCTCTGTGTGGTGCTGCACTGGACTGGGGGAGAGGCAATGCAGTCAACATGATACCACTTCCTATACCCTTCTAATGCAGTCTGTCCTGGTCTCTGAGGTGTAAGAGGGTGGTTAAGTCTCACTCCCATAGGATTCTTTCACAGGTATCTTGTTCTTAAGTCGTTTTTGTTTGTTCTTCTTGTTCACAGGTAATGAGCACTGGGTGTTATACACAACTAATGAATCGTTGAACACTACATCAAAAACTGATGTATTATATGCTGGCTAACTGAACATAATAATAAAAAAATAATAAAATAGGGGCGCCTGGGTGGCTCAGTCGGTTAAGCGACTGCCTTTGGCTCAGGTCATGATCCCAGGGTCCTGGGATTGAGTCCCGCATTGGGCTCCCTGCTCTGCGTGGAGCCTGCTTCTCCCTCTCCCACTCCCCCTGCTTGTGTTCCCTCTCTCGCTGTGTCTCTCTCTGTCAAATAAATAAATAAAATCTTTTAAAAAAATAATAAATAAAATAAAATGAAAAGATTAAAAAAATGAAGTCAAGACCAACCTATGTCACTATTTTGGTGATAACCTCCCTGAATTACATTATTAAATATTGTTTGACTAAGATGTTTGATTTCTTTTGGGGGTTCCAATGAAGTAAATATTAGATTATTTTTGCCTGTATTATACATTTATCATTTTCTCTCCTATCCATTTACATTTCTTTAAATTTCAGCTCAATTATTCTAATTTATCTCAGTGTTATTTACTGTGCATTCTGTGGTATGTTTTGCTTTTCATTCCCTAATGTTTAACCTTCATTTTGAATATTTTATTTAGTGACAATCTTTATCATTACAACTTTGTATAATTCCATTAGTACTCTATTTCTTCAGATAGTATCTCTTGATTTAATATTATGACCAATAATTGTGTTTACATATTTTCCCATATTTCCATTCCACTCTCTGTCCTTCACCATTCAGTTTTATGGAATAATGTATTTCTTATAATTCACCTTTGTAGACTTGAATGTACTTATATTTCCATTATTTAATCTGTCAGTGTAAAATTGCAACCATTCATCATATATTACAAGTGATCAGCTAATATAATATATTATTTTCAATCCACTTCCATTTCCAATTTTCATTAATAGTTTCATTTCTGTATCATTTGGGAACATAATATTTGCATGTTGGTCTGTCATTTCAGTATTTACATTTGCTTTACTTAGTTGTTAAAATATTCAACGATGATCCTATACACTAATAATGAAGCAGCAGAAAATTAAATTAAGAAAACAATCCCATTTACAGTTGCACCCAAAACAATAAAGTATCTAGGAATAAACTTAACAAAGAAGTGAAAGACTTCTACTCTGAAAACTATAAAACACTGATGAAAGAAATTCAAAATGATGCAAAAACATGGAAAGACATTCCATGCTTAAATTTTGGAAGAACAAATATTGTTAAAATGTCTATACAACCCAAATCAATCTACAGATTTAATGCAATCCCTATCAAAATACCAAAGGTATTTTTCACAGAACCAGAACAAACAATCTTAAAATTGTTGATCATGACCTGAGTCAAAGGCAGATGCTTAACCAACTGAGCCACCCAGGTGCCTGTCCAATTTTAACTATCTTTGACAGCTTTTACATTTATATTGAAGTACTCAGATTTAATTTCACGAAAATGGAATTTTTATTTTATTTTTTAAAGATTTATTTATTTCAGAGAGAGAGAGCACATGAGTGGGAGGAGGGGAAGAGGGAGAGACCCACCCCAAGCAGACACCCCACTGAGCATGGAGTTCAGTTCCATGATCCATGAGATCATGACCTGAGCTGAAACCAAGAGCCAGATGCCCAACCAAGAGAGCCACCCAGGTGCCCTGGAATTTTCATGTTTAAAAACTACATATGTTTTATGTGAATGCTTTCCAAAAATTAAAGATTTTCACCTTATATTTAATATCCAACTTTAACTCTGATCATCATTCACTATGTGTTAGACACAGGGTCAGCAAACTATCTTATGGGTCAAATACAGCATTCAACTTTTTATTTTTGCTTTTGTTGACCTTGCCTTAGGAGCCATATCTAGAAAAAAGTTCCTATGATCAATGTTACAGAAATTGCTGACTGTGTTCTATTCTAAGATTTTTATGGTTTCAGGTCTCACATACAGGTCTTTAATCTATTTTGAGTTTATTTTTGTGTATGGTGTTAGAAAATGGTCCATTTTTATTCTCTTACATACAGCTGTCAAATTTTCCCAAAACCATTTATTGAGGAGACTGTCTTTTCCACATTGTATATTCTTGCCTCCTTTATCATAGATTAATTGGCCATATAATTGTGGGTTTATTTCTGGGGTTTCTATTTTGTTCAATGGATCTATGTGTCTCTTTTTGTGCCAATACCATATTGTTTTAATTATTACAGCTTTTTAGTATATCTTGAAATCTAGGATTGTGATACCTCCAGTTCTGTTCATCCTTCTCAAGATTGCATTGATTCTTCCAGTCTTTTGTGGTTACATACAAATTTTAGTTCTATTTGTTCTATTTCTGTGAAAAAATGATGCTGGTGTTTTGATAGGGTTTGCATTGAATCTGTAAATTGCTTTGAATAGTATGGATATTTTAACAATATTTATTCTTCTAATCAATCCATAAGCATGGATTACCTTCTTATTTGTGTCATCTCCAATTTTTTAATTATTTTTTTCCCAGCATCCCTATCTTTTCCTTCCTTGGTTAAGTTTATTCTGACGTGTTTTGTTTTGTTTTGTTTGTACAATTGTAAATGGAATTGTTTTCTTAATTTATCTTTGTGTTACTTCATTATTAATGTATAGAAACACTAACAATTTCTAGGTATTAATTTTGTATACTGCAAATTTAATACACTTATTCATTACTTCTATATTTTTGTGGAGTCACTAGGATTTTCTATGTATAATACCATGTCATCTGCGAATAGTGACAGTTTTAACTTTTTTTCACTAGTATGGGTGCCTCATTTCTTTTTCTTGTTTAATTGCTGTCACTACAACTTTTCAGTTCTATTTTGAATAAAAGCTATGACAGTGGACACACATGTCTTGTTCCTGATCTTAAAGGAAAATCTTTCATTTTTTTATCATTCATTATGATTTTAGCTATGGGATTTTCATATATGGCCTTTCTTATGTGGAGGTGTTTCCTCTAAACCATCTTTTTTGAAAGTTTTTTATCATGAATTGAATTGAATGTTGTCAAATGTTTTTGTCTGCATCTACTGAACTGATCACATTATTTTTATCCTTTATTTTGTTGATGCAATGAATCACCATATTTGATTTGTGACTATTTAACCATTCTTGCATGCCCAAAATAAATCCTATGTGATGAATGATTCTTTTAATGGATTGTTGAATGCAGTTTGTTTTGTTGAGGATTTTTGAATCTATGTTCATGAAGGAAATTGGTTTATAGCTTTTGTTTGTGTGTCTTTGGTTTGGTAGCAGGGTAATCCTGGTCTCAAGGAATGTATTAGAAAGTTTTCTTTCCTTTTCTATTTTTTGGAATAGTTTGAGGAGAGTAGGTGCTAACACTTCTTTAAACGTTTGGTAGAATTCACTGTGAATCATTTTGGTCTTGGATTTTAATTTTTGGTAGTTTTTTAAAATTTCTGATTTTTTTTTTACTAGTAATTGGTCTGCACAGATTTTATATTTTTTTCTGATTGAATTTTGGAAAATTGTATGCTTTTGAGAACATATTATCCCTAGGTTTTCCAATTTGTATGTATGTATATGTATATATATATATATATGTAGCTACATAGATATAGATGATATAGATATAGATAGTATTCTCTTATAATTCCTTGCAGTTTTGTTGTGGCAGTGGTTACTTCTCTTTTATTTCTGATTTTTATTTATTTGAGTCCTTTCAGTTTTTTTGATGAGTCCAGCTAAAGATTTATCAATTTTCTTTATCTTTTCAAAGAACCAGCTCTTGGTTTCAATGACTTTTTGTATTTTTTGTTAATCTCTCTGTCATTTATTTATCCTTTGATGTTTACTACTTTCCTTATACATATTGGTCTTTTTTTTTTTTTTCCTGTATTTTCTAGTTTCTTTAGTTGAAATAGTAGAGTGTTTATTTGAGCTCTTTCTTATTTCTTCAGATAGGTCTGTATCACTATGTATTTCCCTCTTAGAACTGCTTTCACTGTGTTCCCAAGATTTTGGACTATCATGTTTTCATTTTAAATTGTTTCCAATTATTTTTCAGTCTTTGTTTCATTGACCTATTGGTGTTTAATATCATGTTGTTTAATCTCCATTTGTTTGTGTTTTTCCACTTTTTTTTCCCTTGTGATTGATTTCTAATTTCTTTGTGTCATGGTCAGAAAAAAGTGCTTTGTATAATTTCAATTTTCTTAATTTTATTGAGGCTTGTTTCTTGGCCTAACATGTAATAGATTCTGAAGAATATTACATGTGTGCTTGAAAAGAATGTGTGTTTTGTTGTTTTGGGATGGAATATTTTACGTATATCTATTATGTCCATCTGGTCTAGTGTGTCATTCAGAGACATTCTTTCCTTATTGATTTTCTGCCTGGATGATCTAACCATTGATGTAAGTAGGGGTGTTAAAATTTCCTAATACTATTGTATTACTATCAATTTCTCTTTATGTCTGCTAATATTTGCTTTATGTATTTTGGTGCTCTACAGCTGGGTGTGTAGATATTTACAATTATTATATCTTCTTGTTGGATTGATCCTTTTGTCATTATTTAGTGCCTTTTTAATCTTTTGTTATGGTATTTTTTAATTTCTATTTTTTTTTTCTGATACAGGTATTGCTACCCTGGATTTTATTTTGTCTCCATTTGCATAGTAAATGCTTTTGTGTGCCTTCACTTTCAGTCTGCATGTTCTTTTAGGCCTGGGTTGAGTCTTTTGTAGGCAACATATACATGGGCGCTGTTTTGTATCCATTCCACTATCCCAAGTATTTTTACTAGAGCATTTAGGCCCTTTACATTTAAAGGTATTCATTCATCTTTCGGTGAAGATGGTGGAGTAGGAGGACACTAAGATCACCTTGTCATATGGCTAAAACTAGATAACACATCAGTGTAAATAAACCAGAAACCAACCATAAGGTGTTAGGCAGAAAAATTCCACAATTAAATGGAGAGAAAAGACCACATCAAGGAGGGTAAGAAGGGCAGAAATATTTTGGTGAGCTAAGTAGATTTGCAGGTCTTTCCACAGGATGAAGGAGCCACAGGCATGGAGAGGGGAAAGAAAAAGACTATCACATGGAGATGCCTGCATGGGGAAGACAAATCCTTGTAGACTTTGGCTCTTAAAACTAAAGGAGCTGAATTTCATAAGTTCCTGCAGCCACTGGGCCTTAAAGCCTAGAGCTTTAATAAAAATGAGAAGGCTCAGCTCTGAAATAGAAGGGAGGGCTAGAGAAAACTGAATCCCCACCCTTAAAAAGACAGCACAACACACAGGCCACAGAGATACAGCATAAAAATAGCAGTTTGAAAAACACGTGAGGCATATGGGAAGGACAGTTATTTACTAATCACAGAATGTGTCCCCAAGCGACAGATATTTCTGTGAGACTCCTCCAGGAACAAAAGAGCTGGCATGTGCCATTTCCTTCTCTCATCTGACAGTGTAATCACAAGGCTACCTGTGGGAACCATCATGGTGTTGGCATTTACTACTTAACTTACTAACACTGCAAGTTACTACATAACTTCCTAACACTGCACCTAACTTGCTAACACTTGCCAGCCAGGCTCACCTCAGTCCCAGTGATGCAGTTCTCCTCCCCCGGAAGACCCGCACAAAACTTGCCAAAACCTCATCTCCCAACTGCAGGCTTTACAGGGCCTCCATCTAGCCAAGCAACTAGTAACCTCCCATGGATCATGGCTGTAGGTTGTTAAAACTGCAACCTTCCTGTTTGAACTTTGTGGATCAGGACCCCAACAGCCCAGATCTCAGAGCAGTATCACATCCCCAATGGTGGAGGACTGCCAGGCAAAACGTGTGGGCATTGTATGCCTTGCTAGTGTGCATTTTGCAGAATTGGTCCCCAGGCCATCCTCTGGGCAGCAGCTGTATGTTCACTGTAGAAGAGGACTGGGACACACAAGTTCGGGGCACTACACACCCTACCAACATGTGCTTTGCAGATCAGCCTGGCTGGCCAGTCTGGGCTGTGGAGGCACATCACTCTGGCAATGGACCAGCACCACCTTCTTAAAACTGTGCACCCTGCCCAGTACTTTCAAGAGCAGGACACTTACCTGACTGTCCTAACACACTGAAATAGACACAGTTAGACAAAATGAAAACACAGAGGAATATGTCCCAAATGAAAGAACAGGGCAAAACCATGACAAGAGTCCTACATGAAAGAGAGATAAGTAATATGCTTGATAGACAATTTAAAATAATTATCATAAGGATACTCACTGGACTTGAGAAAAGAGTGGAGGACATCAGTGAAAACCTTAAAAAAAGAGATACAAAACATAAAAAGAGTGAATCAGAGATTAAGAACACAATTAATGAAATTAAAAATACACTAGATGGAATAAATAGCAGGCTACAGGAAGCAGGAGAATGACCTGTAGTACAGAATAATGGAAAGTAATCAAGCTGAGCAGGTGAGAGAAAAAAAAAAATGCAAAATGAGAATAGACATAAGGAACACAGAGACTCCATCAAACATAATAACATTTGTTTTATAGGGATACAAGAATAAGAGAAAGAAAAAATAATATAAAATTTACTTGAAGAAATAATAACTGCAAACTTCCTTAATCTGGGAAAAGAAACAGATATCCAGGAAACACAGAGGGCCCCTAACAAAATCAACCTAAGGAGGTGCACCCCAAGGCAAAGAGTAATTAAAATGTCAAAAATAGTGATAATGAGAGAATTTTAAAATAAGCCTGAGAATTACATACAAGTGAAACCCCATTAGGGTACCAGTGGATTTTTTTCAGGAGAAACTCTGCAGGTCAAATATATTCAAAGTGGTGAAAGGAAAAATAAAACAACTCTGCAGCCAAGAATATTCTATCTAGCAGGGCTATCATTCAGAACAGAAGGAGAGATAAAGGTTTTCCCAGACAAACAAGACCTAAAGGAGTTCATGACCATTAAACAAGCCCAATGATAACTGTTAAGGGGACTCCTTGAGTGGAAAGGAAAGAACACAGGTAAGAATAAGAAAAATATGTAGCACACACACTGTAAATATAAGTATTATCTGTAAAAATCTGTCAAGGGATTCACAAAATAAAAGAATGTAAACCATGACATCATATATTTAAAACATAGGGAGGATAGGATAAAGAAGAAATTCAAACTTCAGTAACATCCACCTTGATATAGACTGTTATAGGAAGAAGATGTTATATAAAAATATAATGATAACCACAAATCAAAAACCAGTAATAGATATGAAAAAAGAGAGAGAGAGAGAGACAGAGAAAACGAATCCAAGTATATCACTAAAAAGAAAGCTAACCTATGGTAAGAGAATAGAGCAAGGGAAGAACAGAACAGAGAAAACCTACAAAAACAAACACAAAATAAAAATATGACAATAAAAGAAATACATATCAATAATTCCTTTGAATATAAATGTACTAAATGCTCCAATTAAAAGTTGTAGGGTGATGGAATGGATAAAAATATAAGATGAATCTGTATACTTCCTAAAATAACTCATTATAGACTTAAAGGCACATGCAGATTAAAAGAGAGGGAATGGAGAAACATTTATCATGCAAATGGATGTGAAAAAAAAGCTGGAATGGAAATACTTATATCAGACAAAATCAACTTTAAAACTTTAACAAACCTAGGCATAAACCTAACCAAAGAAGTTAAGGATCAGTACTCTGAAAACTGCAGAGCCCTTATGAAAGAAATTGGGTAAGACACAAAGAAATGGAAAAACATTCCCATGCTCATGGATTGGTGGAACAAATATTGTTAAAATGTCTATGCTACCCAGAGCAATCTCCACATTAAATGCAATCCCTATCAAAATACCATCAACATTTTTTCACAGAGCTGGAACAAATAATCCCAAAATTTGCATGGAACCAGAAAAGACCCCAAATAGCCAGAGGGATGTTGAAAAAGAAAAGCAAAGCTGGGGTTATCACCATTCAGGACTTCAAGCTATATTACAAAGCTGTAATCATCAACACAGTATGGTACTGGCTCAAAAACAGACACATAGATCAATGGAATAGAATAGAGAACTCAGAAATGGACCCTCAACCCTATGGTCAACTGATCTACAAAGCAAGGAAAAATACCCAATGGAAAAAAGATGTCTCTTCAACAAATGGTGTTGGGAAAATTGGACAGCCACATGTAGAGGAATAAAACTGGACCATTCTCTTACAGCATACACAAAAACAAACTCAAAATGGATGAAAGACCTAAATGTGAGACAGGAATCCATCAAAATCCTAAAGGAAAACACAGGCAGCAACCTCTTTGACCTAGGCCATAGCACCTTCATGCTAGACATGTCTCCAAAGGCAAGGGAAACAAACACAAAAATGAACTGTTGGGACTTCATCAAGATAAAAAGCTTTTGCACAGTAAAGGAAACAATCGACAAAAACAAAAGACAACCTACAAAATGGGAGAAGATATTTGTAAATGTCTTATCAGGTAAAGGGCTAGTACTCAAGATCTGTAAAGAAGTTACCAAACTCAACACACACACAAAAAATAATCCAGTCAAGAAAGGGGCAGAAGACGTGAACAGACATTTCTCCAAAGAAGACATACAAATGGCCAACAGACACATGAAAAAATGTTCCACATCACTTGGCATCAGGGAAATACAGATCAAAAACCACAATGAGATACCACATCACACTATTCATAATGGCTTAAATTAAGTCAGGAAACACATGTTGGCGAGGATGCAGAGAAACTGGAAACTTTTGCATTGTTGGTGGGAATGCAAGCTAGTACAGCCACTCTGGAAAACAGTATGTACATTCCTCAGAAAGTTAAAAATAGAGATACCCTACAATGCAACAATTACACTACTAAGTATTTACCTCAAAGATAAAAATGTAGTGATCTGAAGGCGCACCTACACCCCAATGTTTACAGCAGTAATGTCCACAATAGCCAAATTATGGAGAGAGCCCAGATGTCCATCAACAGATGAATGGATAAAGAAGATGTTGTATATATATGCAATGGCCATCAAAAAAATGAAATGTGACCATTTGCAATGACATGGATGGAACCAGAGGCTATTATGCTAAGAGAAATAAGTCAATTGGAGAAAGACATCATATGATTTCACTCATATGTGGAAATCAAGAAACAAATCAGAGGATCATAGGGGAAGGGAGGGAAAATAAAATTAGATGAAATCAGAGAGGGAGACAAACCATTAAAAAAAACTCTTGGGGGGTGGAGCAAGATGGCGGAGGAGTAGGAGACCTGGATCTCGTCTCCTCTCAGGAATTCAGCTGGATAGGGATCAAACCATTCTGAACACCTACAAACTCAACAGGAGATCGAAGAAAAGAAGAGCAACAACTCTCTCATCAGAAAAGCGACCACTTTCTGGAAGGTAGGACGTGCGGAGAAGTGAATCCGAGGCGATATTCGGGAGGATGGACGGCGGGGGAGGGGCCTCCGTCTGCCGCTTCTGGCAAGTGATAGAACCACGGAACACAAAATCGGAACTTTTAAAAGTCTGCTCCGCTGAGGGACGTCACTCTGGTGGCTAAGCGGGGGGTGGAACCCTCCGGGACAGTGTGGTCTCAGGACCCTGGGGGTCACAGAAACACCAGGCGTGCCTGAGTGTGGCAGAGCTCCCAGGTAACGGAGCAGGGAAGCCAGCTGCAGAGGCGGAGCCCAGGCGCGGGCTCTCAGCTCCGGGTTGCCATAAACCGTGATCCGCAGCACAGTCGGGCCACTGCTCCTCCAGCAGGGACCCAACAAGCGGCAGATCCAGGGAGACTCACCTTCCTTCCCCGGGAGGAACCGCGCGGGAGTGCACTGCAGGGATCTGCTGGATTTGGAGACTCCACCCGGGGTCGGGTGCCAGAGATAGAAACGCGCGGTCACAGGCTGGGTGAGCATGGAGTGCGGCCGGAGACCCGGGAGACGGGAGTGACTGACGGCTTTTCTCTGGGGGCTCACTGAGGAGCGGGGCCCCGAGTTCTCGGCTCCTCTGGGGCGGAGATTGGGAGGCCGCCATTTTCACTCTCCCCCTCCAAAGCTGTATGGAAAGCTCGCAGGGAACAAAAGCCCTGGAGAACAAACCCGAGCAGATTACTTAGCCGGAAGGGGGCAAGGGCGGGGCAATTCCACCTCCGGCAGAGACATTTGGAAACCACGGCAACAGGCCCCTCCCCAAAAGATCAGCGAGAACAGCCAGCCAAGACCAAGTTTACCAATCAATGAGAACGGCAGAACTCCAGCGCTAGGGGACTACTGCACATAGAATTCATGGCTTTTTTACAATGATTCTTTAGTCTTTCGAAGTTAATTTTTTTTTAACTGTATTTTTGTCTTTTTATTTTTTTTTGAATTTTTCTTTTTCCCTTTTTCAACCAACATCTTATCAATCACTTTTTTTAAAAAAAACATTTTTATTTTTCATTTTTAGAGTCATATTCTATCCCTTCATAGTAGTTACCCATATTTTTGGCTTATATATATAAGTTGTTCTCTCTTTAAAATTTTGAGATAGTTTCTTCTAACAGATTAAAATATACCCTAAATCTCTAGTATATGGTGTTTTCTATTCCCCTGCCTGATCACATCCTCTCGTTTTTTTTTTCTTTTTCTTTTTTCTTTTTTTAAATCCTCTTCTTTCTTTTTTCGAACAACTTCTTATAAATTCCTTTTATAAATTTTTTTATAATTTCCATCTTTACAGTCATATTCCATCCCTTCATCATATCAAATCTTATTTTTGTACATATATAAGTTTTTCTTTCTTTAAAATTTTGGGAGGCACTTTCTTCTAAAAGACCAAAATACACCCACTGATCTATATACCAGCCTGATCATATTTGATCACATTCTGTTTTTTTGTTGTTGTTGTTGTTTTGTTTTGTTTGTTTTTGTTATATTTATTTTTTCTTTTTCTTTTTTCTCTCCTTCCCTTTCTTATCCCACTGCTTCAGGTCTTTTCTGATTTGTTTAAAGTATATTTTCTGGGGACGTGGTTACTCTGCTAGCATTTTGTTCTCTCATTAATCTCTTCTCATCTGCACAAAATGACAAGAGGGAAAAAATCACCTCAATAAAAAGAACAAGAGGTAGTACCGACTGCCAGGGACCTACTCAATATGGACATTAGTACGATGTCAGATCTAGAGTTCAGAATCATCACTTTAAAGATACTAGCTGGGCTTGAAAAAAATATGGAAGTTATTAGAGAAACCCTTTCTGGAGAAGTAAAAGAGCTAAAATCCAACCAAATAGAAATCAAAAAGGCTATTAATGAGGTGCAATCAAAAACGGGGGCGCTAACTGCTAGAATAAATGAGGCAGAAGAGAGAATCAGTAATATAGAAGATGAAATGATGGAAAATAAAGAAGCTGAGAAAAAGAGAGATAAATAACTACTGGATCACGAGGGCAGAATTCGAGAGATAAGCGATATCATAAGACGAAATAACATTAGAATAATTGGGATCCCAGAAGAAGAAGAAAGAGGGAGAGGGGCAGAAGGTATAATGGAGTAAATTATAGCAGAGAACTTCCCTAATTTGGGGAAAGAAACAGGCATGAAAATCCAGGAAGCACAGAGAACCCCTCTCAAAATCAATAAAAATAGGTCAACACCACGACATCTAATAGTAAAACTTACAAGTCTCATAGACAAAGAGAAAATCCTGAAAGCAGCTCGGGAGAAGAGATATGTAACCTACAAGGGTAGAAACATTAGATTGGCAACAGACCTATCCACAGAGACCTGGCAGGCCAGAAAGGACTGGCAGGATCTATTCAGAGCACTAAATGAGAAAAATATGCAGCCAAGAATCCTATATCCAGCTAGGCTGTCATTGAAAATTGAAGGAGAGATAAAAAGCTTCCAGGACAAACAAAAACTAAAGGAATTTGCAAACACTAAACCAGCCCTACAGGAAATCTTGAAAGGGGTCCTCTAAGCAAAGAGAGAGCCTAAAAACAACATAGACCAGAAAGGAACACAGACAATATACGGTAACAGTCACCTTACAGGCAATACAATGGCACTAAATTCCTATCTTTCAATAGTTACCCTGAATGGAAATGGGCTCAATGCCCCAATCAAAAGACACAGGCTAACAGACTGGATTAAAAAACAAGACCCATCAATATGCTGTCTGCAAGAGACTCATTTTAGAACCAAAGACACCCCCAGATTGAAAGTGAGGGGGTTGAAAACCATTTACCATGCTAATGGACACCAAAAGAAAGCTGGGGTGGCAATCCTTTTGTCAGACAAATTAGATTTTAAACCAAGACTGTAATAAGAGATGAGGAAGGACACTATATCATACTTAAAGGATCTATCCAACAAGAAGATCTAACAATTGTAAATATCTATGCCCCTAAGATGGGAGCAGCCAATTATATAAGGCAATTAATAACAAAAGCAAAGAAACACATTGACAACAATACAATAATAGTGGGGGACTTTAACATACCCCTACTGAAATGGACAGATCGTCTAAGCAAAAGATCAACAAGGAAATAAAGACTTTAAATGACACACTGGACCAAATGGACTTCACAGACATATTCAGAACATTCCACCCCAAAGCAACAGAATACACATTCTTCTCTAGTCCCCATGGAACATTCTCCAGAATAGATCACATCCTAGGTCATAAATCAGGTCTCAACCAGTACCAAAAGATTGGGATCATTCCCTGCCTATTTTCAGACCACAATGCTTTGAAACTAGAACTCAATCACAAGAGGAAAGTCGGAAAGAACTCAAATACATGGAGGCTAAAGAGCATCCTACTGAAGAATGAATGGGTCAACCAGGAAATTAAAGAAGAATTAAAAAAAATACATGGAAACCAATGAAAATGAAAACACAACTGTTCAAAATCTTTGGGATACAGCAAAGGCAGTCCTAAGAAGAAAATATATAGCAATACAAGCCTTTCTCAAGAAACAAGAAAGGTCTCAAGTACACAACCTAACCCTACACCTAAAGGAGTGGAGAAAGAACAGCAAATAAAGCCTAAACCCAGCAGGAGAAGAGAAATAATAAAGATCAGAGCAGAAATCAATGAAATAGAAACTAAAAGAACAGTAGAACAGATCAACGAAACTAGGAGCTGGTTCTTTGAAAGAATTAACAAGATTGATAAACCCCTGGCCAGACTTATCAAAAAGAAAAGAGAAATGACCCAAATCAACAAAATGAGGAATGAAAGAGGAGAGATCACAACCAACACCAAAGAAATACAAACAATTATAAGAACATATTATGAGCAACTCTATGCCAGCAAATTAGATAACCTGGAAGAAATGGATGCATTCCTAGAGATGTATCAACTACCAAAACTGAACCAGGATGAAATAGAAAACCTGAACAGACCTATAACCACTAAGGAAATTGAAGCAGTCCTCAAAAATCTCCCCAAAAACAAAAGCCCAGGGCAAGATGGCTTCCCAGGGGAATTCTACAAAACATTTCAAGAAGAATTAATACCTATTCTTCTGAAACTGTTCCAAAAAATAGAAATGGAAGGAAAACTTCCAAACTCATTTTATGAGGCCACCATTACCTTGATCCCAAAACCAGACAAAGACCCCATCAAAAAGGAGAATTACAGACCAAAATCCCTGATGAACATGGATGCAAAAATTCTCACCAAAATACTAGCCAATAGGATCCAACAGTACATTAAAAGGATTATTCACCATGACCAAGTGGGATTTATCCCTGGGCTGCAAGGTTGGTTCAACATCCGCAAATCAATCAATGTGATACAATACATTAACAAAAGAAAGAACAAGAATCATATGATCCTCTCAATAGATGCAGAAAAAGCTTTTGACAAAATACAGCATCCTTTCTTGATCAAAACTCTTCAGAGTATAGGGATAGAGGGTACATACCTCAATATCATAAAAGCCATCTATGAAAAACCTACAGCGAATATTATTCTCAATGGGGAAAAACTGAGAGCTTTTCCCCCTAAGGTCAGGAATGCGGCAGGGATGTCCACTATCACCACTGCTATTCAACATAGTATTAGAAGTCCTAGGGGCGCCTAGGTTAAGCAGCTGCCTTCGGCTCAGGTCATGATCCCAGGGTCACCGGGATCGAGCCCCGCATTGGGCTCCCTGCTCAGCGGGGAGCCTGCCTCCCCCTCTCCCTCTGCCTACCTCTCTGCCTACCTATTCTCTCTATCTCTCTGTCAAATAAATAAATAAAATCCTTAAAAAAAAAGTATTAGAAGTCCTAGCCACAGCAATCAGACAACAAAAAGAAATCAAAGGCATCCAAATTGGCAAAGAAGTCAAACTCTCACTCTTTGCAGATGATATGATACTTTATGTGGAAAACCCCAAAGACTCCACCCCAAAACTGTGAGAACTCATACAGGAATTCAGTAAAGTGGCAGGATATAAAATCAATGCACAGAAGTCAGTGGCATTCCTATACACCAACAACAAGACAGAAGAAAGAGAAATTAAGCAGTCAATCTCATTTACAATTGCACCCAAAACCATAAGATACCTAGGAATAAATCTAACCAAAGAGACAAAGGATCTGTACTCAGAAAACTATAAAATACTCATGAAAGAAATTGAGGAAGACACAAAGAAATGGAAAAATGTTCCATGCTCATGGACTGGAAGAGCAAATATTGTGAAGATATCAATGCTACCTAGAACAATCTACACATTCAATGCAATCCCCATCAAAACACCATCCACTTTTTTCAAAGAAATGGAACAAATAATCCTAAAATTTGTATGGAACCAGAAAAGACCCCGCATAGCCAGAGGAATGTTGAAAAAGAAAAGCTAAGCCAGCGGCATCACAATTTCGGACTTCAAGCTCTATTACAAAGCTGTCATCATCAAGACAGCATGGTACTGTCACAAAAACAGACACATAGATCAATGGAACAGAATAGAGAGCCCAGGAATGGACCCTCAACTCTATGGTCAACTAATCTTCGACAAAGCAGGAAAGAATGTCCAATGGAACAAAGACAGTCTCTTCAACAAATGGTGTTGGGAAAATTGGATAGCCACATGCAGAAGAATGAAACTGGACCATTTCCTTACACCACACTCAAAAATAGACTCCAAATGGTTGAAAGACCTCAATGTGAGACAGGAGTCCATCCAAATTCTCAAGGAGAACACAGTCAGCAACCTCTTTGACCTCAGCCGAAGCAACTTCTTCCTAGAAACATCGCCAAAGGCAAGGGAAGCAAGGGCAAAAATGAACTATTGGGACTTCATCAAGATAAAAAGCTTTTGCAAAGCAAAGGAAACAGTCAACAAAACCAAAAGACAACCAACAGAATGGGAGAAGATATTTGCAAATGACATATCAGATAAAGGGCTAGTATCCAAAATCTATAAAGAACTCATCAAACTCAACACCCCAAAAACAAAGAATCCAATCAAGAAATGGGCAGAAGACATGAACAGACATTTTTCCAAAGAAGACATCCAAATGGCCAACAGACACATGAAAAAGTGCTCAATATCGCTCAGCATCAGGGAAATCCAAATCAAAACGTCAATGAGATACCACCTCACACCAGTCAGAATGGCTAAAATTAACAAGTCAGGAAATGACAGATTTTGGCGGGGATGCGGAGAAAGGGGAACCCTCCTACACTGTTGGTGGGAATGCAAGCTGGTGCAGCCACTCTGGAAAACTGTATGGAGGTTCCTCAAAAAGTTGAAAATAGAGCTACCATATGATCCAGCAATTGCACTACTGGGTATTTACCCCAAAGATACAAAAGTAGGGATCCGAAGGGGTACGTTCACCCCGATGTTTATAGCAGCAATATCCACAATAGCCAAACTGTGGAATGAGCCAAGATGTCCATCAACAGATGAATGGATAAAGAAGAAGTGGTATATATATACAATGGAATATTATGCAGCCATCAAAAGGAATGAGATCTTGCCATTTGCAACAACGTAGATGGAACTGGAGGGTATTATGTTGAGTGAAATAAGTCAAACAGAGGAAGACATGTATCATATGATCTCACTGATATGAGGAATTCTTAATCTCAGGAAACAAACTGAGTGTTGTTGGAGTGGGGGGTGGGGTGGGAGGGATGGGGTGACTGGGTGATAGACACTGGGGAGGGTATGTGCTCTGGTAATTGCTGTGAATTGTGCCAAACTGTTGAATCTCAGATCTGTACCTCTGAAACAAATAATGCAATATATGTTAAAAAAAAAAAAAAAGAGGACAGTATATAATCATTAAAACTATAATCCAACAAGAAGGTATGACAACTAAAGATTTTGCTACCAATATGGGAGCACCCAAATACAAAAATCAGTTAATAAAAAAATATAAAGAAAGTAATTTATAATATTGCAACAACAGTAGGGGAAGTTAACACCCCACTTACATCAATGGACAAATCTTCTAAATAGAAAGTCAAGGAAAGAGTGGCTTTTATGACACACTAAACCAGATAGATTTAATAGATATATTCAGAACATTCCATTTTAAAACTGCAGTATACACATTTTCTTCAAATGTACATGGAACATTCTCCAGAATAGATCCCATATTAGGCCACAAAACAAGTTTGAAAAAAAAAAAATGATCAGGTTTACACCTTGAATCTTTTCAGACATCAATACACTGAAACTAGAAATAGAACACAGGAAAAAAATCTGGAAAGAACACAAAAACATGGAGGTTGAATAATATACTACTAAACAGTGAATGAGTTAAACAGAAAAACATTGAGGAAATAAAAAAATACATGGAAACAAATGAAAATGAAAACAACATAGTCCAAAATCTTTGGGAGGCAGCAAAAGCACTTGTTAAGAAGGAAGTTTATAGCAATACAGTCCTACCTCAAGAAGGAAGAAAAATTTCAAATAAACGACTTAACCTTACACCTAGAGGAACTACAAAAAGAAGAAACAAAATCCCAAACCAGCAAAAGGAAGGAAATAATTAAGATTAGGACAGTAATAAATTATAAATAAACAAATAAAAAACAAGCAAACAAACAAAAAAGAGAACACATGAATGAAACCATGAGTTGGTTCTTTGAAAAGGTCAACAAAATTAATAAACCTCTAGCCAGACTCATCATAGAAAGGGTGGGGTGGACAAAGGGAGAGGACTCAAACAAAATAAAAAGTGGAGAACTAACAACTGACACCACAGAAATGCAAAATATTGTAAGAGAATATTAAGAAAAATTACATTTCCACAAAATAGACAACCTAAAAGTATAACATAAATTCCTAGAATCATATAACCTTCTAAAACTGAAACAGGAAGAAATAGAAAATCTGAACAGGCCAATAACCAGCAAAGAATTTGACTCTGTAACCAAAAATCTCACCCCCAAAAAGCAAACAAAACATCCACAAACAGACATCTTCACATGCAAATTCTGTTGAACTTTTAAAGAAGAGTTCATACTTATTCTTCTCAAACTATTCCAGAAAATATATGAGGAAGGGGAATTTTCAAATTCATTCTATGAGCCCAACATTACCCTGATCCCAAAACCAAATAATGACACCACAAATGAAAGAGAACTACAGCCCAATATCTCTGATGAACATGGATGCTAAAATCCTCAACAAAATATTAGCAAACCAAATAAAAAATACATTAAAAAATGATTCACCATGATCAAGTGGGATTTATTTGTGGAATGTAAGGGTGGTTCAATATTTTCACAATAGTCAACATGATACATCACATCAAGAGAAAGGATTAAAAAAAACACATGATCTTTTCAATAAATGTAGAAAAAGTACTTGATAAAGTACAACATCCATTCATGATAAAAACCATGTGTTTAAAAGAAACATACCTCAATAAAATAAAGGCCTTATATGAAAAACCCACAGCTAACATCATACTCAGTGTTGAAAAACTGAGCACTTTTCCCTTAAGGTCAGGAACAAGACAAGGATGTCTGCTCTCACCACTTTTATTCAGCATAGTACTGGAAGTTCAGGCCATGCCAATCAGACAAGTGAAAGGAATTAAAAGCATTGAAATTGGTAAAGACAAAATAATACTTTCACTGTTTGCAGATGACATGATACTATATATAGAAAACCCTAAAGACTCCACCAATAGAACTGAGAAATGAGTTCGGTAAGGTCTCAGGATACAAAATAAATGTACAGAAATCCATTGCATTTCTTTTTTCTTTTTTTCTTTTTTCATGAATAGTTGGGTTTATTTCAACAGTGGGTTTGAAACCCTCGCCTTTGGCAAGAGACTACAGTAATTATACCAGGAATAGACCATTTCCTACACTGTCAAATATACAAAAGTTCCTCTTGCACTTCAACACTGATCAACAAGCAGATTCAGTCCACCTTTGCTTTGATCATTCTACGGAGTTAACCCAAGCCTCTTCTTCAGAGACTCTGGCATTTCAGGTGGAGGAGGGCCAGGAAACCTGAAGTAGACCTTCAAAGAGTCATAGAGGAACCACTGTAGTGCAGCCAGAGTGCCAATCATAATGATATGGGCAAAGAGTCCCTTCCATACACCTTTAAATCCAAGTCTCTGAAGAACTTGAGAAGCACTGCTGCCTTTTTCCTTATTCAGCACAGATACCACGGAATCAGCAGGGTGAGAAACAATTGCACAGAAGACTCCAGCTATGTAACCTGCCACAAATGTTACAACCAGTTGCTCTGCCTTTGAACATTCACTTCCGGGCTTACGAACCACAAACTTGTACAATGCTTCAACAGTACGTTCAAAGCAGGCAAATTTCATCATGGTGTATGGTATCTGTCTCATCCAGACAGGGGCAACTCCCTTGTAGAATGCTTTTAAGCCTTCTTCCTTATATATTTTGGGAGCTGCATCCCTCAAAGTGTTGACATAACCTGGTTGGGTTTGAATTTGAACCTTAGCAGCTTCCATAGGAGCCAGGGCAATGTCAGCAAATAATTCAGCACTGGCAGAAGCAGCCAAATATAATGATGTGCACCAGAGATAGGCATTCTCCTCCCCAAGCATGTTGCTATACAAGACTTTGAAAACTTCATAAAAGCCAAACTTGCAGAGCCCCTGCATAGAGTAGCCAATGAAAGTCAGAGCCCATCCTTTAGCCAAACCACGAACACCATCCTCTTTAAGTGTAACTGAGAATCCATTAAATATGCCCTTGTACTTCTGGGGGTCCACCTGCATACGGCATTTCACTAAATCCAGAGGAACGACAGCCGTGTGTGTCAGACCACAACTTAAGATCCCACCAAAGCCACACAGTGCATAAAACTTCAAGGAGCCATATTCGCAACTGTATTCTTCCACAGCGGCTGCTGCCAGATTGCGCTAATGGCGGGGCGGACCCGGGGGACCCGCGGGGCTGCTGCAGGGGCCCGTGAGGCCATCGTGTACCAGCTGCAGGTGGGGCGCTTTGAAGAGGTTCGCCAGTGCCAGATGCTACACAGACGAGAACATCTTCTGGGAGCAGGGCCCGGCACACTCCCTAAGATGGCGAACACACAACCGCTCCCTCGAAAAGGCTGCGGCTCACCCCATTGCATTTCTATACACTAACAATGAAGCATCAGAAAAAGAAATTTAAAAAAAAAATCCCATTTACAGTTTCACAAAAAATAATAAAATATCAAGGAATAGACTTAACCAAAGAGGTTTAGAACCTGTACACTGAAAACTATAAAACATTGATGAAAGAAATAGAAGATGACACAAAAAAATGAAAAAAAAAATTCCATGCTCTGGATTGGAAAAACATATTGTGCTAAAATACTTATGCTACCCAAAGCCATCTACAGATTTAATGTAATCCCTATCAAAATACCAAGAGAATTTTTCACAGAATTAGAACAAATTATCCAGAAAACCTGTATGGAGCCCAAAGGCTCAGAAAAGCCAAACAGCCAAATTTGAAAAACAAAATAAACAGATGTATCACAATTCCAGACATCAAGTTATATTACAAACCTGTAGTAATCAAACAAATATGGTACTGACAGAAAATAGACACAGAAATCAAACGAACAGAATAAAAAGTCCAGAAATAAACCCATGATTATATGGTCAATTAACCTTTGACAAAGGAGGCCAGAATGCAATGGGAAAAAGAGTCTCTTCAATAAATGCTGTTGGGAAAACTGGACAGCAACATACAAAAGAATGAAACTGGAACACTTTCTTATACCATATGCAAAAATAAATTCAAATGGATTAAAGTCCTAAATGTGAGAACAGAAACCATGAAAATCCTTGAAGAGAGCACAAGCAGTAAATTCTCTGACATTGGCAATAACATCTTTGTAGATGTCTCCTGAGATAAAGGGAACAAAAGCAAAAATAAACTATCTGGATTACATCAAAAGAAAAAGCTTCTGCACAGAGAAGGAAGCAACCAACAAAACTAAAAGACAACATGCCAAATGGGGAAGATACTTTCAAATGACATATCTAATAAAGGGTAAGTATCCAAAATATATCAAGAAATTATACAACTCAACATCCCATAAAACAAATAATCCCATTAAAAACTGAGCAGAAGACATTAACAGACGTTTCTCCTAAGATGACATACAGATGGCCAACAAACACAAGCAAAGGGGCTCAACATCACTCATCATCATGGAAATGTAAATCAAAACTACAATGAGATATCATCTCACACCTGTCAGAATGGCTGAGATGAAAAACTAAAGAAACAGCAAGTATTGGCAAGGATGTGGAGAAAAAGGAATTTTCATGCACTGTTGATGGGAATGCAAACTGGTGCAGCCACTATGGAACACAATATGGAGGTTCCCCCCAAAATGTAAAAAATAGAACTACCCTACAATCCAGTAATTGCACTACTGAGCATTTACCCAAAGAAATAAAAAACACTAATTTGAAAGCATATATGCACCAGGATGTTTATTGCAGCATTATTTACAATAGCCAAATTATGGAAACAGCCTAAGTGTCCATCATTAGATGCAAGCCAAATTATGGAAGCAGCCTAAGTGTCCATCATTAGATGCAAAGATAAAGAAGAATTGGTATATAAATATATACAATGGAATATTATTCAGCCATAAGAAAGTATAATCTTGCTATTTGCAACAACATGGATGGATCTAAAGACCATAATGCTAAGCAAAATAAGCCAGTCAGAGGAAGGTAAATACCATCTGATTTCACTCAAATGTGGAATTTGAGAAATAAAACAAATGAACAAAGAAAAAGACAAACCAAGAAACAGACTCTTAACTATGGAGAACAAACAAATGGTTACCAGAGGGAAGATTGGTGGGGTGATTGGTGAAATAGGTGAAGGATATTAAGGATACACTTATCTTTTTTTTAAGGATATACTTATCTTGATGAGCACTAAGTAATATATGGAATTGTTGCAAATGCTATATTGTACACCTGAAACTAATACAACACTGTATGTTAACTACACTGGAATTGAAATGGAATGGAATGAAATGAAATGAAATGAAAAATGAAATGAAATGAAATGAAAAATAAAATAATTATTGATAGGTATGCAACTTTTATTTGTTTTCTGGCTGTCATAGTTCTGTTTCTTCTCTTGCACTCTTTCTTTCTGATTGATATTTCTGTAATGTTATATTTGGCTTTCTTTCAATCTATTTATTTTTTTGTCTATTTATTATATATTTTGTTTGTCTTTACAAGAAGTTCATGTATAACATCTTAATATATAGCAGTCTATATTAAACTGATGGTCATTTGAGTTCAAGGACATTCTAAAATAAAATTTCTTTGATGTTTGACATTTAATTATTTGTTGTAGTGTGAACCTCCTTGGGTTTATTTTGTTTGCAACTCTGTGCTTTTTGAATCTTGATGTCTATTTACTTCCCTAGGTTAGGAAAGTTTTCAGCTATTATTTCTTCAAATAAGTCTTCTGCTTCTTTCTCTCTCTTCTTCTGGGGCACCTTTCATGGAATGGTTTTTCCCTTGATGTTGTTCAAGATATCCCCTAGCTTATCCTCACTTTAAAAATTCTTTTCTCTTTCTGTTGTTCAGTTTGAGTTCTTCCCATTTTCCTGACTTCCAGATTGTGGATGTGTTGTTCTTCATCCACTTATATACCTCTAGTATATATGTTATTTCAGATATTGATTCTTTTATTATATTTTCTATCTTTTTTATTGAAGATCTCACTGACTTCTTACACTCTTTCTGGTCCAGTAGATCCTCTTTATGATCATTATTTAAGTTATTATCATGCATAATGCTCACTCCATTTCTTTCAGTTGCTTTTCTAAGGTTTTAACTAGTTCTTTCTTTTGGAAGCTATTACTCTGTCTCCCCATTTTGCTTGACTTTCTGTGTTTCTTTCTATGAATGAGGCAGAACAACTACGTCTCCTAAACTGGAAGGAATGGTCTTGTGTATGGTCATTTGCTATGTAGATTGTCTGTGCTTGGTGAGTTTTGCTGACTGACTATAACTGGCTGTCATGGGCTGGGGGTCTAGGGATTCTCCACACAGTGGGCACCCAGGAAGGACAGCTAAACCTGATGTGCACACAGATTGGTGTGGTCCCTTTGCTCTCCATTCAGCAGGTGACTGGCAGAATACATAAGGCTAATATGGGTGCAAGGTGGGTTAGCCCAAGGCTCTATGTGCTGAGGGAACCTTGGCAGTATAGCTGAAGTTGAAGTGGGTGTTACCCTGTGTGTCTTGGGAATATCCACAAAGAGGATGACCTGGAAGTGTGGCGGTAGATGAGGTGGGATACAGACCAATATTTTCCATGGATTTCTATGCAGCAGGCACCCTGGCAGGACAGGTAAATCTGAAATGGGCTCAGGTTGGTGTGTCCCAGGGTTCTATGCATTGAGGGCACTTTGGCAAAACTTCTGAAGGTGAAATTATGCAAACCATAGTGTCCTAGAGTTCTCTGTGCAGAGGATGCCCTGGAAGGATGGCTGGAGCTGAGACAGTGTGGGGCCTGAGAGGTCCCTGGGCAATCTGTGCATAGGGTGCCCTGGCAGGAGAGTTGAAACTGCAGTGGGTGAAATCCATTGGGACCCAGGGCTCTAGGCAGAGTGCACCTAAGCAGGGTAGGTGAAGCTGAAGTGGATGTAAATTGTTATGTTCCAGGACTTTGCACAGAGGGTACTCTGGAGGGGCAACTGAAGCTAAGGCAGGGCATAGGCTGAGTGGTCCTGTGGCACTCTGTACATTGGAGGCCCTTTCAGCACAGCTTAATCTGAAGTGGTCACAAGCCACACTGAGGGCAATCTGGTAGGATAACTGAAGCTGAACTGGATGCAAACCAAGGTCTCCTGGTGTGATCAGTGCAGGGGGTCCCTTGACTGGGTGGCTAGTCCTGAGACCAGTGGAGGTGGGGGTGTTCTGGGACACTCCACACAGGCAGGTAAGCTAGATCTGAAGCAGATATTATCCAGGATATTCTGGAACACCATGCACCCTAGGTGTACTAGCGGGCCATCTATCTGAAGTTGAAGTTGTGTGGACCTAGAATATTCCAGGGTGCTTTGTACCTGTCACCTTGGCCCAAAAGCTGTTACTGTAATGAGTGATAACCAGGAGTGTCCTGGTATGCATCATTCTGTGGCCCCTTTTGGTGGGATAGCTGGGGCTGGTGTGGCATAGGGGCCCAAGGCTCACTAAGGTCGCAGACCTGTTAGGGCACCAGGACTGTGCACCAGTCTGTGCCTCCAAGGTGGAGGGGGACCATAAATCATATCCGTCAGTACCCCCCACCCAGGGAGAATTCAAACAATCCGCTTACCATTTGTAGGAGTTATAGGGCTGTCTCTTTTATATATTATTTGTTCTTTTATTTTTATTTTTTTATTATGTTATGTTAGTCACCATACAGTACTTCATTAGTTGTTTTGTTTTTTGTTTTAAGATTTTTATTTATTTATTTGACAGAGATAGACACAATGAGAGAGGGAACACAAGCAGGGGGGAGTGGGAGAGGGAGAAGCAGGCTTCCCGCAGAGCAGGGAGCCCGATGCGGGGCTCTATCCCAGGACCCTGGGATCATGACCTGAGCCAAAGGCAGACGCTTAACAACTGAGACACCCAGGCACCCCAGTACTTCATTAGTTTTTAGTAGAGTTCCATGATTCATTATTTGCGTATAACACCCAGTGCTCATTGCAATACGTGCCCTCCTTAATGCCCATCACTGGGCTAACCCATCCCCCCCCCGAAACCCTCAGTTTGTTTCCAGGAGTCCATAGTCTTTCATGGTTCATCCCCTCTCTGATTTCCGCCCTTTCATTTTTCCCTTCCTTCTCCTGATGTCCTCCATGCTATTCCTTATGTTCCACATATAAGTGAAACCATATGATTGCCTTTCTCTGCTTGACTTATTTGTTGTTTTTAACCGAGCCTTTTTTTTTTTTTAATCTGTGCCCCAGGGCATCTTGGACTGATGTGGGCTAGTACTCTATTGTGCTAGATAAGATGTCAGGCTGGTTAGTGCTTTGGGGCTCTGCTCCCATTCAATTAGTAGAGGTGGAGGGAAAGCATAAAAAATGTCCACCATTCCTACCACCTGGAGAATGTTCCCACAGCTTCCCCCCTCCCTGCAGTTAGCAGAGTTCTAGGGCTGGCTCTTTTATATGCTGGCTGTTTTTTTTTTTTTTTAATTTAAATTTAATTAAGTACTTTATAATGTATTATTGGTTTCTGAGGTAGAGGTTAGTGATTCATCAGTCTTATATAATACCCAGTGTTCATTATATCAAGTGCCCTCCTTAATGTCCATCACCTAGTTACCCCATCCCCCCACCAACCTCCCCTCCAGCGACCCTCAATTTTTTCCTAGAGTTAAGAGTCTCTTATGGTTTGTCTCCCTCTCTGATTCAGTCTTGTTTTATTTTTTCCTCTCTTCCCCTATGATCCCGTTTTGTTTCTTAAATTCCACATATATGTGAGATCATATGATAATTGTCTTCTCTGATTGACTTATTTTGCTTAGCATAATACCCTCTAGTTCTATCCATGTCATTGAAAATGGCAAGATTTCATTTTTTTGTTGGCTGAGTAGTATTACATTGTAGCTAGCTGCTTTTTTATATAGCAGGGTTTTTTATTTGTTTGTTTGTTTTGTTTTGTTTTGTTTCCCTATGATCCACCTTATTGGTTGCTGGTGTAGGCTAGGGGACCCAGAGTTTGCTGAAGCAGCAAATTGGCTATGGCATCTAGACTCTGCTCAGATCTTTGATTTCAAAGTGGACATGGAGAATAAACCATGTTGCTCTCCAGTCCCTCTTAACCCAGAGTGAGTTCCAGCAGTTCCTCTGCTATTTGATAGAGTTCTGGGGTCTGCTCTTTTATAAACTAGTTGCTCTTTTAAACTATGGCTTTTTTTCTGTACACAAGGTCAGGCAAATCTGTTCCCAGTCCCTCAGTACTATCCCGTCCCAATGTAGTTTGCAGCATCACGGAAGAGAATTATTTTCATTACTATCTCTTTGTCTCTCTTGCTGTTCTCTTTTTCAATTCTATCCTTTTTGTGTGTGTGCAGACGTTGTTCAGTTTGTCCTTAGTTATTCAAGAAGAATTGCTCTACTAATAGGTGTGTGCAATTTGGTGTGTTCCATGGAAGAGAAGATTTGAAAATCTTCCCCTGTCACCATCCTGGACTGGAATCTTGAATGTTCTTTTTAAATTAATGCATATTGAATTTTGTCAAATGACCTCTTTTATTACTGATATTTTTAATTTATACATCTTGTCTTTTTTCTTGAACAGTTTTCTATAAGATTATCCATCTTTTCTATGAAAGAACTAATTTTGTTTTTTTTCTCTATCGTTTTCCTTTTGATTTGAATTCTGGTTTTATTTTCCCCATAATCCTTTTATTTCTAAATCTTTTAAGCAAATAATTCTGCAATCCATATCTTGTTTAATTACTTAGTTAGAATTTGCATTTTCCCTAAATATAGGCAGTTGTGTTCCTGTACAAGTCTAAAAGCATTTGAAATTGACAAGAATCCTGAACTGTATATATTTTTTTTAGAATCTAAAAAAAAAATCCTTCCTAAGTTATATTGTCATCACTGACTTCAATAACCAAAACATAGTTCAAACTTTTGGGGAAAAATTTTACTGAAGCTTGTACTAAAATTTTGAGAGATTATAATTTTATTTCAAAATATTACAGAGAAAAAAACACTATGCACTATGCATAGCAAAAGAGAAATAAATACCAAAGTAATATAATTAAAAACATAAAACAAAATGACAGATGACATCTATCAACTACAACAGTCTATAAATGTATTGAATTCCAAAAATAAAAATAAAAATATCTCATTTTTTTATTTAAAAAAATCAAAAATTTAAGATATAATAAATGCATTTATAACAAAATAAAATGTAAAAGTTAAAATTAAAAATTTTTAAACTTTGAAAAAATAAGCAATGCAGTTTTGAAGTTATGTGAAATATATAACTTGTTTACCCCAGATAGCACAAATCCAAGTAAAACCAAATTTTACTAAGAAATCAAATTCTACTGTTTTCTGCTGATGCAGTAAGATATTCAGCTCATTTCAGAATCTCAAACTTTATAACATGTTATGTTTTGCCAAGTACCTGGAGTGTATTTCATATATGCTCACAAGTAATTTTCCTACTTTGGGTGCTTATAGATATTCCACCTTTTATTAAGAATTTACTGGGGATTGTTGTGTTTCTAAAGCACAATTACCTGTCATTGGGTATGTACTGGCATATCACTTTAGATAACTTAGTGTTAAAAGGTAAGATGAGGCATATTTTTAAAAATTAAGTTTATTTGAGCAAAAATCAATTCAGATCAGTACCAAACCAGAAGTGATTAGGAATGCTGAAGCAACAGGAGCTTGGGGAAAATCTTTTATAAGCAAAAGACAGAAGCAAAATAAGAAAAGTATTAACTAGCTATAGCTTAAAGGCTATTTGGCTCTTTGCAATTGATTGACCTTAGTTATCAATTTTGTAACATTAAGGCATTTACAAGCTTAGATTTTGGTTTCCTTATGAAAGCTGCCATGGCATGACTGTTATCTCAATTTAATGTGCTTTTTTTTAATTTTATTTAAACTCCAGTTGGTTACCATACAGTGTAATATTAGTTTCAGATATACAATTTAGTGATTTAACACTTAACATACAGAACTTGGTGCTCACCAAAACTAGTGCATTCCTTAATCCCCATCGGTTATTTGACCCATCCCCCCCACCTCTCCTGTGGTAACCATCAGTGTGTTCTCTATAGTTAAGAGTCCATTTCTTGGTTTACCTCTCTCTCTCTTTTTTATTCCCTATGATCATTTGTTTTGTTTCTTAAATTCCACAAATGAGTGAAATCATATGGTATTTATCTTTATTTGATTGGCATATTTTGCTTAGCATAGTACTCTCTAGCTCAATCCATGTCAAGCAAATGGCAAGATTTCCTTCTTTTTGATGACTGAGTAATCTATATATATATATGAGTAATATATGTATACCACATACTTATCCATTCATCAGTCATTGGACATTTAGTCTATTTCCATAATTTGACTATTGTAGATAATGCTGCTAAAAACATTGGGGTGCATGTATCCCTTTGAATTAGTATTCTTATTCTTGTGTAAATATGTAGTAGTGCAATTGATGAACTCTAGAATAGTTCTACTCTTACATTTTTGAGGAACCTCCATACTGTTTCCGAGTGGCTGCACTAGTTTGCATTCCTACCACAGTGCAAGAGGTTACCCTTTCTCCACACCTTTACCAACACCTGCTATTTCCTGTGTTGTTGATTTTAGACATTCTGACAGGTGTGAAGTGATATCTCAATGTAGTTTTGATTTACAGTGCCCTGATGATGAGTTATGTTGAGCATCTTTTTATGTCCGTTGGTCATCTATATGTCTTCTTTGGGGAAAAAAAAAATGTCTATCCGTGTCGTCTGCCCATTTCTTAACTGAATTGTTTGTTTTTTGGGTGTTGAGTTTGAGAAGCTCTTTATAGATTTTGGATAATAACCCTTTATCAGATATTTCACTTACAAATATCTTCTCCTATTCCACAGGCTGCCTTTTAGTTTTGTTGGTTGTTTCCTTAGCAAATAAATTGAATTGGTAATCAAAAATCCCCCCAAAACAAAAGCCTAGGGTGAGATGTCTTCACATGTGAATTCTACCAAACATAAGAATCAGTGCAGCGGATCATAGGGGAAGGGAAGAAAAACTGAATGGGAAGTCATCAAAAAGGGAGAAAAAAACATGAGACACTCTTAACTATAGGAAACAAACTGAGGGTTGCTGAAGGGGAGGTGGGTGGAGTTATGGGGTAATTGGGTGATGGGCATTCAGGAGGGCATGAGATGTGATAAGCACTGGGTGTTATATGCAACTGATGAATTGTTGAATTCTACATCTGAAACTAATGTACTGTATGTTGGCTAATTGAATTTAAATTAAAAAAAAGAAGACTTAATACCAGTTCTTCTCAAACTATTCAAAAAAAAAAAAAAGAAAGAAAGAAAGAAAAGAAAGAAAAGGAAGGAAAACTTCCAAATTCTTTCTATGAGGCCAGCATTACCCTGATACCAAAACCAGATACACATGCCACTAAAAAAGAGAACTACATGCCAATATCTGTGGACTCAAAAATTCTCAATAAAATACTAGCAAACTGAATTCAACAGTACATTAAAAGAATCATTCACTACAGTCAAGTGGGATTTAATGGTTTTCTTATTTAATTAACACTGGAGTATGTTACAATCACAAATGACCTCAACATTTCAGTTGCTTGATGCCATAAAATTATTTATAATTCATGCTACATATTTAAAGTAGCTCATTATAGTCACTTAAAGCTCCAGGATGACAGAAGTTTCATCTCAAGAGCTACTTTTACAATCATCATGACAAAGGGAATCAATTGTAGAGAATTATACATTGGTTAAGAATGTTTCCACTGAGGGGCACCTGGGTGGCTCAGTTGGTTAAGCATCTGCCTTCGGCTCAGGTCATGATCCTGGAGTCCTGGGATCGAGTCCCACATCAGGCTCCCTGCTCAGCAGGGAGTCTGCTTCTCCCTCTGACCCTCCTCCCTCTCATACTCTCTGTCTCTCATTGTCTCTCTCGCAAATAAATTTAAAAAAATCTAAAAAAAAAAAAAGAATGTTTCCACTGAGAAAAAAATGTAGGCCATTTTTATTCATAATTTCTTGGCTGAAACAAGTAGCATGGCCTCACTTAATTTCAAAGGGGACAAGGATGTTTAATTACCTCATGAATAATCGTATCACAATATGTGTAAACAACCCTTATAACAACCCGGAATAGATTTTACTGTGCCCTGCAATAGTTGGAATACTGGAGTATTTTTTTTTTTTTATGATTCAAGGATTTATTAAGTTATACATGCAAACCATACTGCTAATTGCATTAGCAAAAGATCAATGTAAAAACACTCCACGATTCTGCAACTGTCATTTAAAAAAAAATGTTGTTCTAGTGGTTGAGAGATCCAACCTTGTATTCTTGCCAGTGGGTAAGTTGTACAGAATTTATTTATTTTTTTTTAGAAGAAAAAGAATGCCTTGCGAAGACAACAGCATATGTAAAGGCCTGAAGATAGCAAGGTATATGCAGCATTTGAGAAACTGAGGAAAGTCTCCTGGTCAAAGAAGGGGAGATTGTGCATGGTGAGACTAGTGAAGTAGGCAGATATTTAATACCAAGTTAAGGAGTTTGAAGTTCATCTTAAGAACAATGGGAGCAGCGCCTGGGTGGCTCAGTGCATTAATTGTCTGACTCTTGATTTCAACTGAGGCCATGATCTCAGGGTCATGAGATTGAGCCCTGGGTGTGGCTCTGTGCTGGACATGGAGCCTGCCTAAGATCCTCTCTCCTTCTGTCCTTCCCCCCCACCCACACGTGTACTCTCTCTCTGTAAAGATGCTTTGTTGAAGTATTTTCTTAAGTGCCTCATACCTTTTTGTTTTTTGTATTGAATTTACTTAGAAAAATCCCAAAGAGTGCTTCTTTACTCCAAAGCCTTGCAGAATTAAAAACAAACAAACAAACAAACACAACAAAAACCTAAAACATGTTTTCTATTGGCTTCAGATACAGAAACAGTTGGAATTGCCTGGATATGAATCCGTGTATTTTGACTGACTACCTGAAATAGATCTGCAATAGTTACCATGCTATACTGAATATGGCCCTCCCTCAGATGACTAAGGCTGTCTAGTTTATTTTACTTGAATCATCTGGATGAGTTCTTAAGAATATACTCAGAATTGTAAATGATCATGTGAGAATCTCATATTGTGAATTAATTTCTAAATATATGTGAATCCCAAGGTTAATCTAGGACCAGGTGAATATCAGATAATATAAAATTTTAAGTAAAGATATTAAAATAGCACAATTTTATATTGAAAAGCAATATATTTCAAAATTAACTTTTTAGCTTAATAGAAGCATTGATATACATGAAAGAAAGCCTATTGGAATTCCAATATTAAAATGATTATGCACCACAGTGAGGCCGGATTTATTCCAGGGATGCAAGGATATTTCCATATTCACAAATCAATCACTGTGATACACCATATCAACAAAATGAAAAATATTATCTCAATAGAAGTAGACAAAACAGTTGACAAAATTTAACATCCATTCATGTTAAATCTCTCAACAAAGTCGGTTTAGAAGGCACATACTTCAACCTAATAAAGTCATATATGAAAAACCCACAGTTAATATCATATTCAGTGGTGACAAAATGAGATCGCATCCTGTAAGATCAGGACCAATACAATAATGTTTACTCCACTTTTATTCAACATAGTAGTATAAGTACTAGCCCTAGTACTCAGACAACAAAAAGAAATAAGAGGCAGACATATTGGTAAGGCAGAAGTTAAACTGTCACTATTTGCAGATGACATGATAGTCTACATAAAAATCATAAAGACATCATCAAAAACAATACTGTAAGTAATAAATTAATTCAGTGATGTTGCAGGATATAAAGTTAATACCCAGAAATTGGTAGTGATTCTATACACTAATTTAAACAAAGTAGCAGAAACAGAAATTGTGAGAATAATTCCATTTACAGTTGTACCTAAATGAATAAAATACCTAGGAATGAAGTTAACAAGGAGATGAAAGACTTGTACTCTGAAAACTATAAAATAATGTTGAAAGAAAGTGAAGATGACCCAAATGGAAAGATATTCAATGCTCAAATTGGAAGAACCAGTACTGTTAAAATTTCCATACTACTGAGAGCAATCTACAAATTCAATGCAATCCCTATCAAAATACCCCAACTAGGTAAAAGGACCTTGAGAAGAAAAAAACAAAGCTGGAGGCATCACAATCCCAGATGACAAGATATACTACAAAGCTATAGTAATCAAAATGGTATGACACTGGCACTAAAATAGAAACATACATCAATGGAACAGAATAGAGAGCCCAGAAATAAACTCACACTTTTAGTCAATTAATATATAATGAAGGAGGCAAGAATATACAATGGGGAAGTGAGAGTCTCTTCAATAAATGGTGTTGGGAAAACTGGACAATTTTATGCAAAACAGTATATTTGGAACACTTTGTAACACCAAACGCAAAAATAAACTCAAAATTATTAAAAGACATAAATGTTAGACCTAAAACCATAAAAATCTTAGAAAAGAACTCAGGTAGCAATTTTATTGACATTGGCCATAGCAACATTTTTTTCTGGATATGTCTCCTCAGGCAAAGGAAACAAAACCAAAAATAAACTACTAGAACTACACCAAAGTAAAAAGCTTTTGCACAGGGAAGGAAACCATTAACAAAACAAAAAGCTAACCTACTGAATGGAGAATATATTTACAAATGATATATCCAATAATGGATTAATATATTAAATATAAAAACAACTTATACAATTCAGCATCAAAAAAAAACAAAAAATCAAAAACAAAAAACAAAACAATATAATCAGATTAAAAATGGACAGAGGATCTGAATAGACATTTTCCCAAAGGAGACATACAGATAGCCAATATAATCATGAAAAGACGTTCAATGTCACTAATCATTAGGGAAATGTAAATCAAACCACAATGAGATATCAACTTACACCTGCCAAAATGGCCAGAATCAAATATAAAAGAAATAAATGCTGGTGAAGATGCAGAGAAAGAAAACCTTTCAAGCACTGTTGGTGGGGATGTCAACTGGTACAACTACTGTGGAAAACAGTATGATGCGACAACAACAACAATACAATAAAGTGGGGGACTTTAACACCCCCTTCAATGAAATGGAAAGATCATCTAAGCAAAAGATCAACAAGGACATAAAGACTTTAAATGACACACCGGAACAAATGGACGTCATGGATATATTCAGAATATTCCATCCCAAGGCAACAGAATACACATTCTTCTCTAATGCCCATGGAACATTCTCCAGAAGAGAACACACCCTAGGTCACAAATCAGGTCTCAACCAGTACCAAAAGATTGGGATCATTCCCTGCCTATTTTCAGACCACAATGCTTTGAAACTAGAACTCAATCACAAGAGAAAAGTCAGAAAGAACTCAAATACATGGAGGCTAAAGAGCATCCTACGAAAGAATGAATGGGTCAACCAGGAAATTAAAGAAGAATTTAAAAAATTCATGGAAACCAATGAAAATGAAAACACAACTGTTCAAAATCTTTGGGATGCAGCAAAGGCAGTCCTAAGAGGAAAGTATATAGCAATACAAGCCTTTCTCAAGAAACAAGAAAGGTCTCAAATACACAACCGAAACCTACACCTAAAGGAGCTGGAGAAAGAACAGCAAATAAAGCCTAAACCCAGCAAGAGAAGAGAAATAATAAAGATCAGAGCAGAAATCAATGAAATAGAAACTAAAAGAACAGTAGAACAGATCAACGAAACTAGGAGCTGGTTCTTTGAAAGAATTAATAAGATTGATAAACCCCTGCCAGACTTATCAAAATGAAAAGAGAAATGACCCAAATAAATAAAATCATGAATGAAAGAGGAGAGATCACAACCAGCACCAAAGAAATACAAACAATTATAAGAACATATTATGAGCAACTATATGCCAGCAAATTAGATAATCTGGAAGAAATGGATGCATTCCTAGAGATGTATCAACTACCAAAACTGAACCAGGAAGAAATAGAAAACATGAACAGACCTATAACCACTAAGGAAATTGAAGCGGTCATCAAAAATCTCCCAACAAACAAAAGCCCAGGGCCAGATGGCTTCCCAGGGGAATTCTACTAAAGATTTAAAGAAGAATTAATATGTATTCTTCTGAAACTGTTCCAAAAAATAGAAATAGAAGGAAAACTTCCAAAAACCTTTTATGAGGTCACCATTACCTTGATGCCCAAACCAGACAAAGACCCCATCAATAAGGAGAATTACAGACCAATATCCTTGATGAACATTGATGCAAAAGTTCTCACCAAAATACTAGCCAATAGGATGCAACAGTACATTAAAAGGATTATTCACCACGACCAAGTGGGATTTATCCCTGGGCTGCAAGGTTGGTTCAATATCTGCAAATCAATCAGTGTGATACAATACATTAACAAAAGAAAGAACAAGAACCATATGATCCTCTCAATAGATGCAGAAAAAGCTTTTGACAAAGTACAGCATCCTTTCTTGATCAAAACTCTTCAGAGTATAGGGATAGAGGATACATACCTCAATATCATAAAAGCCATCAATGAAAAACCTACAGCAAATATCATTCTCAACGGGGAAAAACTGAGAGCTTTCCCCCTAAGGTCAGGAACGTGGCAGGGATGTCCACTATCACCACTGCTATTCAACATAGTATTAGAAGTCCTAGCCACAGCAATCAGACAACAAAAAGAAATAAAAGGCATCCAAATCGGCAAAGAAGAAGTCAAACTCTCACTTTTTGCAGATGATATGATACTTTAAGTGGAAAACCCAAAAGGCTTCACCCCAAAACTGCTAGAACTCATACAGGAATTCAGTGAAGTGTCAGGATATAAAATCAATGCACAGAAATCAGTGGCATTCGTATACACCAACAACAAGACAGAAGAAAGAGATATTAAGGAGTCGATCCCATTTACAGTTGCACCCAAAATCATAAGATACCTAGGAATAAATCTAACCAAAGAGGTAAAGTATCTGTACTCAGAAAACTACACAATACTCATGAAAGAAATTGAGGAAGACACAAAGAAATGGAAAAACGTTCCATGATCATGGATTGGAAGAACAAATATTGTGAAGATGTCAATGCTACCTACAGCAATTTACACATTTAATGCAATCCCTATCAAAATACCACCCAGTTTTTTCAAAGAAATGGAACAAATAATCCTAAAATTTGTATGGAACCAGAAAAGACCCTGCATAGCTGGAGGAATGTTGAAAAAGAAAAGCAAAGCTGGTGGCATCACAATTCCGGACTTCAAGCTCTATTACAAAGCTGTCATCATCAAGATATTATGGTGCTGGCACAAAAACAGACACATAGATCAATGGAACAGAATAGAGAGCCCAGGAATGGACCCTCAACTCTATGGTCAACTAATCTTCAACAAAGCAGGAAAGAATGTCCCATGAAACAAAGACAGTCTCTTCAACAAATGGTGTTGGGAAAATTGGACAGCCACATGCAGAAGAATGAAACTGGACCATTTCCTTACACCACACACAAAAATAGACTCAAAATGGTTGAAGACCTCAATGTGAGACAGGAGTCCTTCAAAATCCTAAAGGAGAACACAGGGAACAACCTCTTCAACCTCAGCTGCAGCAAATCTTCCTAGAAACATCTCCAAAGGCAGGGAAGCAAGGGCAAAAATGAACTATTGGGACTTCATCAAGATAAAAAGCTTTTGCACAGCAGAAGAAACAGTCAACAAAACCAAAAGACAACCAACAGAATGGGAGAAGATATTTGCAAATGACACATCAGATAAAGGGCTAGTATCCAAAATCTATAAAGAACTTATCAAACTCAACACTCAAAGAACAAATGATCCAATCAAGAAATGGGCAGAAGACATGAACAGATAGTTTTCCAAAGAAGCCATCCAAATGGGCAATAGACACATGAAAAATTGCTCAACATCACTTAGCATCAGGGAAATCCAAACCAAAACCTCAATGAGATACCAGCTCACACCAGTCAGAATAGCTAAAATTAACAAGTCAGGAAATGACAGATGTTGGTGGGGATGTGGAGAAAGGGGAACCCTCCTACACTGTTGGTGGGAATGAAAGCTGGTGCAGCCACTCTGGAAAACAGTATGAAGGTTCCTCAAAAAGTTGAAAATAGAGCTATCATACGACCCAACAATTGCACTACTGGGTATTTACCCCAAAGATACAAATGTAGGGATCCGAAGGGATACATGCACCCCGATGTTTATAGCAGCAATGTCCACAATAGCCAAACTGTGGAAAGAGCCAAGATGTCCATCGACAGATGAATGGATAAAGAAGAAGTGGTATATATATACAATGGATTATTATGCAGCTGTCAAAAACAATGACATCTTGCCATTTGCAACGACGTGGATGGATCTGGAGGGTATTATGCTGAGTGAAATAAGTCAATCAAAGAAAGACATGTATCATATGATTTCACTGATATGAGGAATTCTTAATCTCAGGAAACAAACTGAGGGTTGCTGGAGTCGTGGGGAGTGGGAGGGATGGGGTGGCTGGGTGATAGACATTGGGGAGGGTATGTGCTATGGTGAGTGCTGTGAATTGTGTAAGACTGTTGAATCACAGACCTGTACCTCTGAAACAAATAATACATTATATGATAAAAAAAAAAAAGAGAAGATAACAGGAACGGAAAAATGAAGGGGGAGATGAACCATGGAGACTATGGACTCTGAGAAAAAAAACTGAGGTTTCTAGAGGGGAGGGATGGGGAGATAGGTTAGCCTGGTGATGGGTATTGAAGAGGGCATGTACTGAATGGAGCACTGGATGTTATACACAAAGAATGAATAATTGAACATTACATCAAAAACTAATGATGTAATGTATGGTGATTAACATAACATAAAATAAAATAAAATAAAATAAAATAAAATAAAATAAAATAAAATAAAATAAATATAAAATAAAATAAAATGAAAAACAGTATGGTGGTTCCTTAAAAAATTAAAAATAGAAATACCATACTGTTCAGTAATTCCATTACTAGGTATTTATCCAAAGAAAGTGAAAACACTAATTTGAAAAAAATATATGCATCCCTATATTTGTTGCAGTAATATTTACAGTAGTCAAGATATGAGAGCAACTTAAAGGTCCGTTGATGGATAAGTCGATAAAGTAGTGGTATTTATATATTATGGAATATTAGGCACCCATAAAAAAGGATGAACTCTTGCCATTTGCAACAATGTGGATGGACTTAGAGAGTATTATGCTATGTGAAATAAGTCAGCCTGAGAGACAAATACTATATGATTTCACTGATATGTGTAATCTAAAACAAAAACCAGAAACCTGAAAACAAAAACAAAGAAACAAACAAAACCCACAAATGATTAAAAAACAAAAATAGCATCAGACCTAAAAATGCAGAGAACAAGCTAATGGTTGTCAGAGTGAAGAAGGGTGGGGGTTGGGCAAAATGGGTAATGGGGAATGGGAGATATGGGCTTCCATTTATGAAATGAATAAGTCAAGGAAATAAAAGGAACAGTATAAGGAGTATAGTCAATGATATTTTAATAGGGTTGGATGGTGGCAGATAGTAGCTACACTTGTGGTGAGCATCGCGTAATGTATACAGATGTTGGATCACTATGTTGTATGCCTGAAAGTAATGTAACATGTGTCAACTATATTGAAATTTGAAAACTAAATAATAAAGTATAATGAATATAAGCTTAGTCATTTCATTATCTAAAGTATGATTTATAATTCTGCACCAGGTGCTTATTTTCCATACCAAATATTTAAAAGATCATTGCAGTTAGAGCTTTTGTTGAAATAGAGTAAATCACACAATCTTCTCAGCAATTTTACACTGAATAAGTTTTTTATATATATGTACCTATACAATCCAAGTAGAAAGACCTTGTTCTTCTATTCATTTCTTCTTATCTAATTATCCTAACTACAATGTCAAATTGATAACTCTTTGTTTTTCTTTAAAAGCTCTTAAAGTTAGCAAAAATGATTAAAAACAGATAATAACGACAGAAATAGAAATATATTAATTGTGTACAAGACCAAATTTGTCTTTATGAGTGTAATAATGGGGCAATTTCAAAAGTAAATTAAGAACTTAAGGACTGGGGCGCCTGGGTGGCTCAGATGGTTAAGCATGTGCCTTCAGCTCAGGTCATGATCCCAGGGTCCTGAGATCGAGTCCCACATCAGGCTCCCTGCTAAGCAGGGAGCCTGCTTCTCCCTCTGCCTCTGCCTCTCTCTCTCTCTCTGACTCTCATGAATAAATAAATAAATAACTTAAAAAAAATAACTTAAGGACTTACAGTCTAAAAACCCTCATTTCCTACTGCATAGCCTCTTTGTGTCTTCTGAATCCCTCAATTATTTTTTGGAATAGATGAAAGAGTGATAGAAGGCTATATAGTATTTAATGGCTATATAGCTGGTGCTGAATTTCTTAAAGGAAAGACCTTGTTTCATTTCAGCCTAAAAGTAGGTTTTTATCTTATACTCCAGCCATATTATGTCTATAAAAATTACTATATAATACAGGTAAATAAACTGGAAACACATTTTTCTTGTTTTTAATAATCTATTTAGAAGGGCACCATCCTGAAATTTAAAAATTGAAAGTTTTTTCTACTATCTGTAGTTTTTGGCACTTGCCTGTATTTTTGTGGATAGAAAATGAATACCACTGTCAAAAGCAGATTATACTAGGGCTTTGCAGCAAAGAACCCAATTAGGAGCATATTTTCATTAATATATATTTTATTCAATTTATAATTAAAGAATTATATTCATTAATTCTTGAGTGTTTAAGATCATGTTTCTAATTATGTTGGTCTAATGGTATTTTGATTATTTCATGTTGATTGGCAATAACTATAAGTATTCTTGGAAATTTCCACAGATATAATATGAAAGTAAGCACCTACATTATTATATGGATTGATTAATAATATGTAATCCCTGATAGTACTGATATAGTAAGTTAATATCCGCTAAGTATGTACTAAGGGTAAATCAATGTAATCATGTAAATCAAAATGTAAATCAAAATAAAAAATGTAAATCAAAAAAGATTTAAAAATATCATATATGAATCATATATGATTTATGATTTATGAAATCATATATGATATATGATTTATGATTTATGATTTATGAAATCATATATGATATATGATTTATGAAAAAAAGATTTAAAAATATCAATATGAATCATATATGAATCATGATCTCAAAGAACCAAAAATTGAATTGGAGATATAAGGTATGAAAATAAATATCTATTGTATAAGGGGGGAAGTGGCAAGTGCCCCATTTTGACTAACTATAGGGAGGGGTAAAAATTTAACTTAATAGAATAAAACTAGCAAGAGTGTATTGAACTCACCAGCAAAAGCAGCATCTAAATGAGATAGGTTAAAGCAATCGTTCTCAAACATAAGTATGCATAAGAACCACCTGGGTATCTTGTTAAAAATGTGCATATTTCCATGTCTCAAAATCAGGGATTCTGATTCATTTGGATTGTGGTAAGACCTGGGAATCTGTATTTTTTAAAAGATTTTATTTATTTATTTGAGAGAGAGAGGGGAGGGAGCATGAGCAAGGGAGGAGCAGAGGGAGAAGGACAAGCAGACTCCCGCTGAGTGGGGAGCCTGACATGTGGCTTGATCCCAGGACCCCAAGACAATGACCTGAGCTGAAGTCAGATGCTTAACCGAGTGAGTCATCCAAGCATCTCTGGGAATCTGCATTTTAACTAAAATCTCAAGCAATTCTGAGAAAGGTGATCCATTTCAAGAAACATAAAAGAACATATAATACCATCACATTATTACTAATAATAGTTCACACATACTGAGCAATTACTCTGGACATGGTCTTGTGTTTCTGTAATATAGTTGTTATCACGTTTGCCTGACACTGGCTTAATGCCCATTATCTCATGTAATTCTCAGAACTATGCTATGAGATAAGAACAATTACCACTTCATTTTATAAGTGAGGAAAATGAGACACAGGATAATTTACCCAAAGTTGGGAAGTCAGTAACCAGTGGAGGTAGAATTTAACCTGAAGAACACCTCAGCCCAAGCTTCAGATAAAGAGACCTAGGAATAAAGACACTTTAGATAGGAAAGAGCATAACAAGCAAGGGTTGGTGGGGAGCTGTGTCCTTGACTACAAATCCTTTCAGAGACTGAAATGCACTGGCTATACACCAAGTCTGGTGTGGGGAGGGCACTTTTCACAATAAGGCCTGTCAGATAAAGTCCTTAATTGCCTATGGTCAGAATTGAAAAATCACACATAGCTTTTTACCAGGAGCCAAACCCCTCAGTTTCTGCCTTTGTGCCATTTCCTCATTTTGGTGCATTTTATATTACTAGAGAATTTTAAAAATTACTTACAAAACTTTGCATAGATTAAATATGATTTCATTTCCTAAACTCTATGGATCTATGTCTAATTTATTTGTTGTTATCTAAGGCTTGTAATTATCCATGGGAAATGGTCCCAATAGGCTATGGAAGCAAGAGTTGTTTGTATTGTTATTTAACTATTTATTTACTTATAACTATATATTTATTTAACTACTAGATTGTTTCTGAAAGGAATTGTTTGTCATGAAATATAAAGGAATTGTTCAATTTACTTGTAAAATGCAAGCAATAATTCTTGATGAGTAGGTGAGAAGATTCAAAAATAGAAAAATGTTATATTTATGATTCAGTTTTTTTTGCAGCTGGTAAAATACTGTTGATCAAGAATCCTGAAAGCTAAGATGAGATGAATCTGAGTTTATACCAAGTGATGTAGTTAAACATTGTCCAGTTATTTTGTTTTTTTCTTATAAAGGAGATGCCATTGTCATTTGCATCACTCACTGTCCATCCTGAGTGGGTGATGTATATTTTATAGCACACATTTACAGATGCTTTTGATTTAAGTGCTACATGAAAGTGGAAGAGTCAAGGTAATTCATCTGTTTCCCAGTGCTGACAGTTGCATAGCACAAAGTAGAGCAAGAATTGTCTGGGTCAAAGTAATAGAAATGACAAATCAAACAGGTGGCATTTTTTAATTCCATGGAAAAGTTATCTGTAAGTATAATACGGCAGATGAAGAATTTAAATAGCATCCTTCACATTCACAGTGACCCGAAGCACTGTATAAGGTAATAAAGATATGTTGACAGTGTGTTGATTATGTGGGCTAAGACAAGAGTCATTCTGTCCTCTAAAGTTGATCTCACACACCCTTGGAGGTTAAGATGAAAAAATAAATAAATAAAATTAAAATTGGAGATATGTGAAAACCCGACAAAAAGCCTCTTTCATCCTTCCTTGTATGTATATGGTATCCTAATATCCTTAAAAAGATATAAATATTTTGGATGAAGTATAATATTTCAATCTACCTAAGTAGAATTTTATAGGCATAAATTCTCAGCACATGAAGGAAATAAAACTGAGTTTGAAAAGATAACCAGCAAACAAGGATATCAATATACAAACAATGTTTTGTACCCTAAAATACTGATATTTTAATTTACATCATTATTGTCTTTTTTATACCAGGGTTATTGCCCACGAATCTGACAAAGATCATAAGAACCACTGTCAAATTGGTGGTTTGAGGAAATCTTTATAGACTCTGTGACTTTGGTAGCCTACCAACAAAGCAGGTCTTGTGTTCATAATAATCTTATAAACTTAAGTCTTGATAGCCTACTAGTTTTTAAAGTGAACCAACATTTACTACTTCCACCAAAATGACACAATAGATACTCATGTTTTTGGTTCTAGTAAAAGGTATTGGAAAATAAACACTTTATTCAATTTGGGTTAGTATTGGGTTCTAAATTTCTTTTTGGAATTAAACACATCATCCTTAGATTTACAAGTGAGAAGATAATCACAAATTATCTACATTAGTTAAACAAACATGCATGTATTAAATATTTTGGAAGGCATTTTGGGGGAAAATACAAAATATTGACATTGGTCTTAAAAATTAACCATATGAGGAAATATTTAATATTGTATTTTAGCAATTTAGCATTGACTGCTTTTATATGCAAAGCACCATATCTAAGCACTATATATAAGTTATCTTATTTGATCCTCAAAACAACACTATGACATAGATAATATTATTTTCCCCATTTTAAAGATAAAGTCATGGAAGCAGAGAATGATTAGGTCAGGCTCACACAAGTGATAAGTGGGGAGTTAGGAGTTAAATGCTGAGAGTTTGAGTCTATAACCTGTGCTTTTAACTATTACACTAGATATAAGGGGAAATGATTGTTTCAGATGAACATTGTAGAAGATCAAGAAGAGTGGTTTACTGTGGCATATAACTTGCTGGCTATCTTGAAAGCATTTTGTGTACATTTCAATGAATAATAATAATAATAATAATAATAATAATAATAATAATAACCCAGCTATAAATTACAGTTTCTTCTAGACCAAAGATAATTCAAAAAATAAGTGAATATTCAACAACTATAACAAAATCTTATCATTTTCAAAATAAACATAGTCTTGGTTTTTAATTTATACTGTTCAGAAACTGAATTTATATTAGTGGGTATGTTATCACAGAAGGTTGAATAATATTCATTGGACTGCATACAGGTTAAAATTTAAATCTTAATGAAGTACTTATACTTTTTAGTACTTATTTCTTCTCAAATTTTGGATATAATTCTTCTTTTTATAAAACCAAATATGGGGCGCCTGGGTGGCTCAGTTGGTTAAGCGACTGCCTTTGGCTCAGGTCATGATCCTGGAGTCCCGGGATCGAGTCCCGCATTGGGCTCCCTGCTCGGCAGGGAGTCTGCTTCTCCCTCTGACCCTCCTCCCTCTCATGCTCTCTGTCTCTCATTCTCTCTGTCTCAAATAAATAAATAAAATCTTTAAAAAAAAACCAAAAATAAAATATAAAATAAAATAAAATAATAAAATGAATTTCAACATTATTAGATCTTCTATATGAATTATGCAGGCATGCATTTTTTCCCATGTGTACTTTTTTAAAAATTTTATTATATTATGTTAGTTACTATACAATACATCATTAGTTTCAAGCATGCATTTTAAATTAATTTTTAAAATTGATTAAATCAATAAAATGTAGAAAAATATTCAAATATTCATATTAAATAAAATATCACTGGTAGATAATATGAATATTTGAAACATTAGGAGGTAATATTATTTTCAGGGAATTGAAAACATTATCACTTAAAATGAAGATATTTATTGAATATAATTATTTTATCCAAAGCTTCCACCATATTCAAGTACATGAATGCATGTTAGTAGGTGACTAGTCTCTTTTAGTTGTTTCATATAGAACAGTAATACTCAGTTTCTGTAATTACAATGATGTTTCAGGTATTATGTTCTTTATCCTGACATTTTTTCAAGGATTCCATATATTCATTCTCTCTCCAAAGTTTTCTAAATGTCAGCAAAGAAGAGGTAAAGGAAAGCATTAGGTGAATAACTAAAACTAGTTGATCAGGCCAATGACCCAGACAAAGTCATATACATATGTATCTTACCATAGTTTTTCAAAGTCACTGGGGCAACAACAACAAAAATTAATCAGTACACTTTCCAATGGCACTATTGCCACAATGGCACTACCTATTTCTAAACTAGTTATCCTGCTGCCAGTATTTTAACTACTTAAATCCACTATGGCTAACCTAAAACACAATTCTGTATTTGTTATTCCAGTTAGAATTTTCTCAGAAATAGACTCTGACAGAAAGATTTGCATTTAAGCAGTTCATTTGGGAGGAGAGTGAATTGAAACAGGGAAGGGAAGGACAACTACATAGGGTGCTTTAATAGGGCTTAATTTTATTAAAGATCTCTGGAAAATTGTGTAGAACACATACCTGAGTTATTCTTTCCAAAAAAACAAGGGAGCTGGGGTATTTGTACAGAAACTTTGGTCTTTTATTATAGAGTATTGTGTGTGTGTGTTAATTCTTAGGCACTTCTACTGTCTGTAAGCGTAGAGATTTTACCTCAGGTTGAAGATAAAACCTTCAGGTGAAAAAAAATACAGAAACCAGTTGTTGGAAGCCAGCCAGGAAGCACTGATGTGATAAGACCAGAGGAATTGTGGATGGAATTCTGAGAGTACAAGAGTCTCTACTGCATCTGCCCAACCTTCTGCTTTAAAGATTTAGTGCCTTTCAAATTAGGAAAAAAAATATTTATTTTAATTGAATTATAATTAATATACAGTGTTTTATTACTTTCAGGTGTACAATATAATTATTCAACAATTCTTTAAATTACACAGTGCTCATCAAGATCAGTGTACTCTTGATCGCCTCTATCTATTTCATCCATTCCCCAAACCAACTCCTTTTGGCCAACCACCACTGTTTTCTCTATATTTAAGAGTCTGTTTTTTTCTTTGTTTGTTTGTTTGCCTCTTGCTATCTTTGTTCATTTGTTTTGTTTCTTAAATTACACATATTGGTGAAGTCATATGGCATTTGTCTTTTTAATTTTGACTTATTTCACTTTGCATAATACACTCTAGGTTCATTCATGTTGCCACAAATGGCATCTTTCTTATCCATTTGTCTTTTGATTGACACTAGGGTTGCTACCCTAACTTGGCTATTGAAAATAATGCTGCAATAAACGTAGGGGTGCATTTATCTTTTCAAATTAGTGTTTTCATTTTCTTTGGGTAAATACCCAACAGTGGAATTATCAGATCATATTGTATTTTTGTTTTTAATTTTTTGAGGAACATCCATATGGTTTTCCACAGTGGCTGAACCAATTGTCATTTCTTTCAACAGGTCACAAAGTTTCCGTTTTCTTCACATCCTCACTGACACTTGTTATTTCTTATTTCATTTTTTTTTTTAAGTCTAGCCATTCTTTTACTTTAGCCACAGTTGTAAGGTGATATCTTCTAGGTTTTGATTTGAATTTCCCTGATGATTAGTAATGTTCAGCATCCTTTTTTTTTAAAAATTGCTTGCATTTATTTTTTTATCTTATTTTATTTAAATTCAATTAATTAACATATAGTGTATAATTAGGTTCAGATGTAGAATTCAGTTATTCATCAGTTGCACATAACACCCAGTGCTCATTACATCACATGCCCTTCTTAATGTACATCACCCAGTTACCCTATCCCTCAACCCACCTCCCCTCTAGCAACCCTGTTTGTTTCCTATAATCAAAAGTCTTTTATGGTTTGTCTCCTTCTCTGATTTCATCTTATTTTATTTTCCCCTCCCTCCCCCTATGATCCTCTGTTTTGTTTCTTAAATTCCACATATGAGTGAAACCATATGATAATTGTCTTTCTCTGATTGACTTATTTTGCTTAGCATAATACCCTCTAGTTCCATCCTCATCTCTGTAAATGGTAAGATTTCATCCTTTTTGGTTGCTGAGTAATATTCCATTGTATATGTGTACAACATCTTCTTTATCCATTCATCTGTTGATGGACATCTGGGCTCTTTCCATAGTTTTGCTATTGTGGACATTGCTGCTGTAAACATTGGGGTGCAGGTGCCCCTTCAGATCACAACGTTTGTATACTTTGAGCATCTTTTTATGTGTCTGTTGGAAATCTATATTTTTTGGGGGGATAATGTATATTCAGGTCCTCTGTCCATTTTTAATCAAATTATTTTGGGGTTCTGATGTGCCATTGCATAAATTCTTTATATATTTTGATATTAATCTTTTATTGGATATGTCATTCACAAATATATTCTTTCATTCAGTAGGTTATCTTTTTGTTTTGTTGATATTTTCCTTCATTGTGCAAAAGATTTTATTTTGGTGTAGTCTCAATAGTTTATTTTTCTTTTGTTTCCCTTGCCTGAGGAGACATAGCTATAAATTTGTTTAACCCATTTTGATTTGATTTTTTTTGTATAAGGTGAGATAGCAGTCCAGTTTCATTCTTTTGCATATAGCTGTCCAGTTTGCCCAACACCATTTGTTGAAGAGATTATCTTTTCCCCATTGTATATTCTTACTTCCTTTTCCATAGGTTAATTGACTATATAAGTGTGGATTTATTTCTGGGCTTTCTATTCTTTCCCATTGATTTGCGTGTCTATTTTTGTGCCAATGTTATACTGTTTTGATGACTACAGCTTTGTCATATATCTTAAAATCTAAGAAGGTGATACTTCCAGCTTTATTTTTCTTTCTCAAGAATACTTACGCTGTGTGTGGGGTCTTTTGGGGTTTCATACAAATTTTAGGGTTATTTGTTCTTGTTCTGGGAAAAATGCTGTTGATAAGAAACTCATGTTTTGAGTGTCCATTGACACTCAATTACAGTTACAAAATTTCCATCCAATAAATTACTTAATTTTAAAATACCCTTCAAAAGTCCATGTATATTAAATAAAAGTATAAATAAACATTATTACTCACATATTTCAAGTTAAGAAAGAGATTAAATAATTAAGACAATGTCATACATCTGATAAGTGACATAGCTAGAATTTCACATGATTTCTTAATTCCTGGAGTTTGTGATCTTTCTACTAAGCCATATTGCCTGTCAAGGATTGAAAAGTTTGTGACAAAACTAGAGAACATTGTAAAATGTTTGGTAACTATTATTACTTTAAATTGTTTTCTTGTACTTTGAACAATTATATAAGTGGATTTAAGTGGAATTAAAGTGTGATTTAATTTCTATAGTCAAAATCACTTCTTTTATGAGTCACTCATTAATGTTTAATTGACTTCAAAACATATATATGTAATATTTTAATTTGTTTTCTTTATTTTAACTTTAAAGTTTTATCAAAAATATATTTAATTCTAAAAGTAATATAACTTTGGTGGTTTTTCCAAGTGCCTCTGTGGGTGGAAAGCAATTGAAAGAGTAATATGAGAGCCTCTTATTGAGTTCTACCGGTATTCAGATGCACATAAATAATCTAAATGGTGATTTGGCAGTTTAAGGATAGTATTCTTTGTTAAGCTTTCAAAATGAAACCAAACAGTGCATCTACAACAAGACTTATAAGAAATATTTTTGTATCATTTATTTATTTTCTTTAAAGCATACATAGTATGTTTTACTAATTATATTTATGTACATATATAATATATATTACATGAAAATATAAAGATATATGCACATATATATCTATAATATATAAATATATATGAATATGTATAATATATGTACTTATGTGAAGAATATATATATATTCTTGGAATAGAAATGAAATGGAAAAAAATTCTTATCCAAGCTGCCTGATAGAAGAAAGTACATGAAATGAAAAATATGGAGTTAATAATCCACACAAGACTTCTTTAGAATTCTTTCTCAGACTAAAGTACATTTTCTCAGTAGCTATTTAATCTTAACTCCTTATTCTTTTCATCAATGGAAGCATTTGTATAGCTCCTAATATGGCAGTCAATACATTAACTTGTCAATAAAAAGAGCACTCCAAGGCTAAGATGCTAAAAATCATGGTAGTTGAAAGTAGAGTAAAATAAGCTCATTGAAGAAGTAACTGAGAATAAGCCCTTGTCTATAAAGTTTATATATCCTATTGACAAAAACAACAAAAGATTTAGCTTAGAAAATTATAAGCCTTTTTAAAATCAAGAAGGTAAGTTTTATAAAAGTTTTATTGAGGTTCATTCCTTTAATACTACCACCTGCTTTAATCTCTAAAGTAAATATAATTTGTGTATTTCAAAGGAAAACTAGAAAAAATAAATAAAAGGATAAAAATACCTGTATCCTGAAAGGTATAGTTGATATAAAGATTTATTCAAAAATATGCTGAATGTTGAGATCCTCCATTGCACTTATTACACACAATACCACATGAAAGTAAAATTTGACAAATTAAAGATGGATACTATAGCAAACAATAAAATAACAAACCAAAAAATTATGGATGAAAGGCAACAAAGAAAATGAAACTCAATCATAAATTATATTCAGCTAATCTAAAAGATGGCTGAAAAATAAGGAAAGGGGAACAAAGAACAGAAGGGACAAATAAAAATCAAATAATGTCATGATACTCTTTAACATAATGGTATAAACAGTGGCATTAAATGTAAAGGGTCTAAATACCCAAATTAAAGACAAAGATTGTCAAAATGGATAAAAAGGATAAAACTAAATATATTTGCTTACAAGAAATATTTTTAACTGTAAAGGCACAAAAATGATAAAACTAAAAGTACTAAAAAAAGATAAACCATGCTAACACTAAAAACAGCAGAAATAATTACCTTAATATGTACTATATAATATATACTATACTAGTCTGAGCCCTGGCAGTGATTTTTTTTGTAATGTAAGTGACTGACTTGAATTTTGATTGCTGAGACATCCACTTCAAAGAGGCATCCAGTTTAATGATGGTTATCTTGAATAAACACATTTCTGGCCACAAGATAAAGCTACTACATAAAGAGCCAGGTTACCTCCCCCCAGCTGAGGCTTTTTCATTTTAGAGAAATTGTTTGATTTCAATGACTGACCATTTGGGTCACTTGTTTATTCTCTTCTCATGATTTAAATTCTCACTTTTATGTTTTAAATTCACCAAAAATGAATGAGCTTGTGACACCCTAGGCTCCTGCCCTTGACCCCAATAAAAACAGAATCTCAAGACTGTTTGCTCTTCCTCTCTATGCATGACTTAATTGTGTGTCCCCAGATATGCTGGGTCATTTTTAGGACCTATAAGTAATAAGTCTTTGTTTTTTCAAAGTATCCTGATGGTTATTGCTGAAGAACATCTTGCAATCATAATAAAAACCACAAGAGCTAGTCCAGCCACAACATTGGTTATTGATAGGTTGAGACAGACACAACACTGTAAATAATAATAATAATAAGTATATAAAATAATTTAATATATTGATTTAAATAATTTTAGTATTCAAATTCAAAACAATTTGAATTCAAATTCAAGTAATTCAAATTCAAGTAATTCAAATTCAAAATAATTTCAATTAAATAATTTCTGAATAAAATAATTTTAGAACAAAGAACATTATCAGACGTAAAGAAGGTTATTTCAGAGTGATAAAAGGGACTATTTATTAAGAAGAACTAATCCTAAATACTTATACAACTAATGACAGCACTTAAAAACATATGAGGGGAAAGAGTTAAGATGGTGGAGTAGTAGAAGACCCTATGCTTGTTTCATCCCTCAGACACAGCTAGATAAATATCAAATCATTCTGAACCCAAGAAATTGATCTGAGGACTGAGAGAACAAACTGCACAACTACAGGGAGAGAAGATGTCTTATCATGGAAGGTGGGAGTGCAGATATATGATATGGGGCGAGAAAATGATCACAAGTTCTGTGGAAGGGAAGGATCCCTGATCACAGAGAGAGGAGAGGTAGAAAGAGAATGAGAGAGAGAGAGAAGGACACAAAGGATCACACAAGGAAAATACTTCCTCAAAGCCATTGACGGGGAAAGTGAGAGAGGTGATTATTGTGAGTTTTCACAACCAGTGGAGCTCAAGGACTGGAGTTTTAGAAGTACATGCCATGGCCAGTGTGAAGCTTGATAGGCACTGCCATGCTCCCGTGGAGAAGCAGGGCAGAGGCCTGGGAGCAGATGGTGTGATTTGAGGATTTCCTTGATGCACTGGGAGAGACATTTCCCCCTTCTTGGAGTGCATTTGGGAGAAGTGGCAATGCCTCTCAGGGGACAAAAGAGACAACAGGAACCATTCACTTCCACACCCCTTAAGTATATGGGCAGAGACACCTGCTGAGGGCAGCTAACCTGAACTCAGGCTTTTTGGTACACTTTGCTTTAAACTCCAAGCTCCAGTGCATTAATATGACTGACTTTCTGGGACAAACTGGCACCAGCCCCAACACAGTGAGACACTTCTCAGAGGACCAGTGTGGGTCTGGGCCACACCAAGTCCCTAAAGGTTGGAGTTTTGAAACTCAACTGGCATGCTTGAGATAAAACAGGGGTGGACTGTGCTGCCAGGAGGGCAGATGGACTGGATACAGATAGGGTGAAGGCAGATATTTGAAGGACACTTGGAACACATGAGGGGAGATTGTTTGCTCTTCTGTGAGAGCTCCCTGGATTGTGCGGTGCAAATTCCCCTCTCCAGGGACAAGGGAGAGGACTGGCACCATTTTTCTCCCCCACCCATCAGCATGGACTGACTTCAGTGAACAGCACAACCCAAACAGTGGAGGCTTAAGTTGCTAACACCCAGCCCTACCCCCCTGCATTCTTCAGATGCTTCTTTACTAGGGCAAATGCGCCTGAGGACCATAGCAGCAGATGCCTCCCCCAGAAGACCAGTACAAAGCCTCCCACATACATCAAGTCTACTGACCATAGACTGCTGCAAACTTCAGCTCTAGTGGAAATAAGATCAGGTTTCTCTTAACAAGCAAATGAGAATGTACCTAATTAAAACTTGCCACACTCTGGACAAGGTCCAAACACTCTCAACTGCAGGCAAAGAGAAATTCTACAGAGGAATGACATGAGGAAAACAACAGCCAAAACACAGCAGCAGAGTGCACATAGCATACAACAGAAACACTTCCTGAAGCACTAGGCCCTGAACAATCTATGACCTCTTTTTAATAAAGCCATTACTCTCAGGAGCAGGAAACAAACCAGGCTTTGCTAATGAATTGAAGAAGGCAAAGACCTAGACAAAATGCCAAGATGGAGGAATTCACCTCAAAAGAAAACAAGAAAAGGTCATCTCCAGAGATCTAATCAAAACAGATAAAATAATATCCCTGATCCAGCATTTAAAACAACAATCACAAGGATACTAGCTGGGTTGAGAAAAACACAGAAGACAGCAGGTAGTCCATTACCACAGAGATAAAGGCCTAAAAAACTAGTCAGGCTGAAATTAAAAAAAAAAAATGCTATAACCGAGAAGTAAAAATGACTGGATTTAATGACCCCAAGGATGGAAGAAGCAGAGGAATGAATAAATGATATAGAAGATAAAATTATGGAAAATAATGAAGCTGAAAAGAAGAGGAAAAGAAAAATACTGGATCACCAATGTAGACTTAAGAAACTCAGTGACTTCATAAACTCAGTGACTTCATAAAACATAATAGCATTCATATCATAAGAGTCCCAGAAGAAGAGAGGGAAAAAGGGGCAGAAGGTTTATTTGAGCAAATTATAGCTGAAAATGTCCCTAATCTGTGGAATAAAAAAGGCGTCCAAATCCAGGAGGCACAGAGAACTCCCATTAAAATCAACAAAAGCAGGCCAACACCAAGACATACCATAATTAAACTTGCAAAATGTAAAGATAAAGAAAAAATCCTAAAACCAGCAAGATGGGGTGGCTACATGGCTCAGTTTTTCGTGTCTGCCTTTGGCTCTCGTCATGGTCTCAGGGTCCTGGGATCGAGCCCCATGTCAGGCTCCTTGTTCGGTGGGGAGTCTTCTAACCTCTCCTTCTGCTCTCCTGCTCTCTCACTCTCTCTGTCTCTCTCAAATAAATAAAATCTTAAAAAAATAAAACCCAGCCGACAGAAGAATTCCCTAACTTACAAGGGAAGACAAAGTTAGCAGCAGATCTCTCCACAGAAACTTGGCAGGCCAGAAGAGAGTGACATGATATATTCAATGTGCTGAATGGGAAAAATATGCAGCCAAAAATAGTCTATCCAGGAAGGCTGTCATTCAGAATAGAAGGAGAAGTAAAGAGATTCCGAGACAAACAAAAACTAAAGGAGTTTGTGACCACTAAACCAGCCCTGCAAGAAATATTAAAGTGGACTATGTGAGTGGGAAAGAGGGAGCTAAATCAACAAAGACCAGAAAGAAACAGAAAATCTCCAGAAACAATGACTTTACAGGAAATACAATGACACTAAATTTGTATCTATCAATAATTACTCTGAATGCTCTAATCAAAAGACATAGCACATCAGAATGATTTAAAAAAATAAGGCCCTTCAATATGCTGCCTACAAGAGATTAATTTTAGACCTAAAGGTAGCTGCACATTGAAAGTGAAGGATCAAGAAACATTTATCATGCTAATGGACATCAGAAGAAAACCAGAGTAGCCACACTTATACCAGATGAACTAGATTTTAAAACAAAGATTGTAACAAGAGATGAAGGGAACTATATCATAATAAAGTAATCTATCCAACAAGATCTAACAATTGTAAATATTTATGCCCTCAACTTGAGAGCACCCAAATATATAAAACAATTTGTAACAAACATAAAAGAACTCATTGATACTACTACAATACTAGTAGGGGACATTAACAACCCACTTACAGCAATGGACAGATCATCTAAGCAGAAAATCAACAAGGAAACAATGGTTTTGAATGACACACAGGACCACATGAACTTGATAGATCCTAACATATATTCAGAACATCACATCCTAAAGCAGCAGAACACACATTCTTCCTGAGTGCACATGAGACATGCTCCAGAATACATCACATACTAGGTCATAAATCAAGCCTCAACAAATATGAAAAAGATTGAGATCATACCATGCGTATTTTCCAACCACAGCACTATGAAATAAGAAGTCGATAACAAAAAAACTTTGGAAAGACCATAAATACATGGAGTTTAAAGAACATCATACTAAAGAATGAATGGGTTAACCAGAAAATTAAAGAAGAAATAACACTGGCTATGTTGGCTAACTGAACATAATAAAAATAAATAAAAATTAAAAAAAAAGAAGAAACAAAAAATATATGGAAATAAATGAAAATTAAATCATGAGGGTCCAAAACCCTTAAGAGACAGCAAAAGTGGTCATAAAAAGAAAGTATGTAGCAAAACAAGCATAACTCAAGAAGCAGGAAAAATCCCAAATACATAAATTAACCTTAAACCTAAAGGAGCTAGAAAAAGAACAGCAAATGAAGTGTAAAGCCAGCAAAGTAAGTGAAATAATAAACATTAGAGCAGAAATAAATCATATAGAAACAAAAACAGTAGAACAGATCAATGAAACCAGAAAGTGGTTCTTTGAAATAATTAATAAAATTAATAAACCCCTAGCCAGACCTATCAAAAAAAAAAAGAAAAAAGAAAAAGGGCCCAAATATATAAAAACATGAATGTAAGAGGAGCTATCTCAACCAACACCAAAGAAATACAAATAATTATAAGAGAATATTATAAAAAATATATGCCAACAAATTGGGCAATCTGGGAGAAAGGGATAAATTCCTAGAAACATATAAACAACCAATACTGAAACAGGAAGAAATAGAAAATTTGAGAAGACCAATAACTAACAAAGAAATTGAATCAGTAATCAACAATTTCCCAACAAACAAAAGTCTTGGGCTAGATGGCTTCCCAGGTGAATTCTACCACACATTTAAAGAAGACTTAATATGTATTCTTCTCAAACTTTTCCAAAAAATAGAAACGGAAGGAAAACTTCCAAATGCATTTTACAAGGCCAGCATAACCTTGATTCCAAAACCAGCCAAAAACACCACTAAAAAAGAGAATTACAGGCCAATATCCCTGATGAACATGGATGCAAAAGGACTCAAATCCTAACAAATTGAACTGAAAAGTACATTAAAAGAATCGTTCATCACCATCAAGTGGGATTTATTCCTGGGATGCATGCATGGTTCAATATTCACAAATCAATCAACGTGATACACCACATTAATAAAAGAAAGGACAAAAACCATGTGATCCTCTCAATAGATGCAGAAAAAGCATTTGACAAAATACAGCATCCATTCTTGATAAAATCCCTGAACAAACTAGGGATAAAAGGAACATATCTCAACATATCTCAAAAGTCATATACAAAAGACCCACAGTTAGTATCATCCTTGATGGGGAAAAACTGAGAGCTTTCTTTTTACAGTCAGGAACAAGACAAGGAAGTCCACTCTCACCATTGTTATTTAACATAGTACTGGAAGTCTTAGCCTCAGGAAGCAGACAACACAAAGAAATAAAAGGCATACAAATCAGCAAGGAAGAATTCAAACTTACACTATTCACAGATGACATAACACTCTATGTAGAAAACCTGAAAGACTCCACCAAAATATTGTTAGAACTCATACATGAATTCAGCAAAGTTGCAGGATATAAAATCAGTGTACAGAAATCTGTTGCAGTTCTACACACCAATATTGAAGCCACAGAAAGAGAAATCAAAGAATCAATCCCATTTGCATTGCACCAAAAACCAAAAGATACCTAGGAATAAACCTAACCAAAGAGGTAAAAGATCTGTATTCTGAAAGCTATAGAATGGTTATGAAAGAAATTAAAGATGACACAAAGAAATGGCAAAGCATTTCATGCTTATGGATTGCAAGAAAAAATTGTTAAAATGTCTCTACTACCCAAAATAATCTACACATTTATTGAAACCCTTATCAAAATACCACCAGCATTTTGCACAGAGGTAGAACAAACAATCCTAAAATTTGTATGTATCCACAAAAGACCCCAAATACCCAAAGCAATTTTGAAAAAGAAAAGCAGCACTGGAGGCATAACAGTTCCAGCCTTCAAGTTGTACTACAAATCTGTGGTTATCATGATGGTATGGTATTGGCAATAAAACAGACACATAGATCAATGGAACAGAATACAATGCCCAGAAATAGATCTATGGCTATATGGTTAATTAATCTTTGCCAAAGCAGGAAATAACATCCAATGGGAAAAAGATAGTCTCTTAAACAATGGTGTTAGGAAAGCTGGACAGCAACATGTAAAATAATGAAACTGGACCACTTTCTTATACCATTCACAATAATAAATTCAAAAGGGAGGAAAGACCTAAATGTGAGATCGTTAAAAGCTTAGAAGAGAACACAGGCAGTAACTTCTTTGACATCAGCCATAGCATCTTCTTACTAGACACCTCTCTGGAAGGAAGGGAGGCAAGAGCAAAAATGAACTATTGGTACTTCTTCAAGATAAAAATCTACACAGTGAAGAAAACAATCAACAAAACTAAAAGGCCCTGGGTGTTATACCCAAACAGTGAATCATGGAACACTATATCAAAAACTAATGATGTAATGTATGGTGATTAACATAACATAATAAAAAAAAAAAAAAAACTAAAAGGCAAAATTTGGAATGGGAAAAGATATTTGTAAGTGACATAATGGGTTAGTTTCTAAAACCTATAAAGAACTTATCAACTCATCACCCGAAAAACCAAATAATCCAGGTTAGAAATGGGCAGAAGACATGAATAGACATTTTTCCAAAGAAGACATACAGATGGCTAACACATATGAAAAGTTGCTCAACATCACTCATCATCAGGGAAATATAAATCAAAACTACAGTGAGATACCACTTCACACCTGTCAGAGTGGCTAAAATTAACAACACAGGAAACAACAAATATTAGTGAGGATGTGGAGAAAGGGGAATCTTCTTACACTGTTTGTGCGAATGCAAGCTGGTGCAGCCACTCTGGAAAACAGTATGAATGTTCCTCAAAAAATGAAAAATAGAACTACCTTACTACCCAGAATTGCACTACTAGGTATTTACACTAATGATACAAAAATATTGATTTTAGGGACAGATGCACCCTGATGTTTATAGCAGCATTATTAATAATAGTCAAATTATGGAAAGAGTACAAATGTCCATTGATCGATGAATGGTTAAAGAAGATATAGTACACACACAGGAATATTAGTCAGTCATAAAAAATAATGAAATCTTGCAATTTGAAATGAAGTGATGAAGCTGAGTGTATATTATGCTAAGTGAAATAAATCAGCCAAAGAGAAACAGTATATGATTTCATTCATATGTGGAATTTAAGAAACAAAATAGATAAACATAGGGGAAAGAAAAAAATAAAGAGAAGGAGGCATACCATAAAAGTGACTGTTAACTGTAGAGAACAAACTGAGTGTTGCTAGAGGGGAGGTGGGCAGGGTGATGTTCTAAATGGGTGATAGGTATTAAGGAGGGCACTTGCTGTAATGAGAAATGAATGTTATGTGTGAGTGATAAATCACTAACTTCTACTCCTGAAACTAATATCACACAATACTTTAACTAACTAGAATTTTTTTTAAAACTTGAAACATTAAAAAAGTATGAAACAAAGAATAATAAAAGTACCAGAAGAAATACACAAATCCCAAATTATAGTCATATCTTTAGTACCCCTCACACAATAATTGATAGAAGGAACCAAAAGTTGGCAAGAATGTAGAAAACTTAAATAACACTAACAACAAATGTGACCTGACACACATAATTCCACCCCAAAACATTGGTGTACACATTGATTTTAAATGCACAAGGAACATTTACCAAGTAAGGTCAAATTCTAGACCATAAAACAAATCACAATACATCTGAAATAATTCAGTTCATACAAAGTATGTTGTTTGAACATAATGGAATAAAATTAGAAATCAGTAACAGAGAGATATCTGAAAATAACCAAATATTTGGAATTTATATAACACATTTCTAAATAATGCATTGGAAAAAGAAGAAATCAAAAGAGAAATTAAAACATATGAAATTGGAACACTACATCAAAAACTAATGATGTAATGTACAGTGACTAACATAATAAAATAAAATTTAAAAAAACATATGAATTGAATTAAGATAAAAATACAATTTATTAAAATTTCTGGGATGCTGCTAAAGCAGTTATTCATTGAAATTTAAAGAACAAAATGTCTATATTAAATAAGAAGAAAAATCATAAATCAATGACCACAGTTTATACATTAAGATGCAGGAAGAAAATAATAAATTAAAAGAAAAGTAAGCTTTAGAATGAAAGAAAAGAGCAGAAAGAAATAAAATAAAAAAGGAAACACTAATATGAAATCAATGAAATGCAAAAGTGATCCTTGAAATCGATGAATTTATAATTATCTATCTAGGTTGACCAGGAGTAAGATAAAAGACAAGAAACCAAATCACTAGAAGTAAAAATAAGAGAGTTGATATTATTATATATTCTCCACATAGTAATACAATAAAGAAACATGAGAAACATAATGCCAAAAACGTTGATGTCCATTTAGATGAAATGGACAAATCCTTTGAAAAACACTAAGCACTATTACTCTCTCAAGAAGATATAGACAATTCAAATAGACCTCTAAGTATTGAAAAAATGAAATATATAATTAATCTTCCCAGAAAGAAAATTCCAGGTACAGATAGCTTCAGTTGTAAATTCTACCAAATATTTAGGGAAAGTTAATACCAATTCTACACACACTCTTCAAAAACTAAAGAGGAAGAAATAGTTTCTAATCATTTTGAGACCAGCAAATCATGACATCAAAACCTGACAAAAGCATTATAAGGAAAGAAAACTATAGACCAGTATCTCTCATGAACATTGATGCAAACAAAAATTTAGCAAATTAAACACTACAATATCTAAAAGTGATAATATATCATGACCAAGTAGAGTTTATTCCAAGAACACGAAGGTGGTTTAATATTTGAAAATTAACAGGGGCTCCTGGATGGCTCAGCCAGTTAAGCATCTGCCTTTGGCTCAGGTCATGATCCCAGGTTCCTGGGACGGAGTCCAGCATCTGGCTACCTGCTCAGTGGGGAGCCTGTTTCTCCCTCTCCTTCTGCCCCTCCCTCCCGCTCGTGCTCTCTCTCTAGTTCTCTCTTCCAAATAAATAAATAAAATCTTTAAAAAGTAAATAATAAATAGATAAATAAATAATAAAATTAATAGCATAATTCACCATATTAACAAACTTAAAACACAATATAATCATCTCTCTAGATGAAGAGAAAATAATTGAGAAAATCCAAGACCCATTCTTGATAAAAACTCCAAGAAAACTAACAAAAAAGAAACATTCTCAAGTCAATAAAGAACAGTTACCCCAAAAAAACTGGTTATCTTAATAGTGGAAAAATATATCTCCCCCCAATATTAGGAAGAAGACAATGATATCTGCTGTCACCTCTTCTACTCAATTTGTAATTGAGGTTTCAGCCAGTGCAATCACGTAACAAGAAGACATACAAGCATCCATATTAGAGAGGATGAATAAAATTGTTTTTGTTCAGGGTGCCTGGGTGGCTCAGTTGGTTAAGCAACTGCCTTCGGCTCAGGTCATGATCCTGGAGTCCTGGGATTGAGTCCCGCATCGGGCTCCCTGCTTGGCGGGGGATCTGCTTCTCCCTCTGACCCTCTTCCCTCTCATGCTCTCTGTCTCTCATTCTCTCTCTCTCAAATAAATAAATAAAATCTTTAAAAAAAATTGTTTTTGTTCAAAGACTAGATGATTACCTATGTAAAAAATCAGATAGAATCCATGAGAAAGTTACTGAAACAAATATGTGAATTAGCAAATTAGCAAGAAAAATATCAATATAAAATAATTAATTATATTGCACTGAAACAAATATTGTAATTATAATGCCAGTTGCAATATAATCTATAACGTAAAATACATAGACAAAATACGTGTAAGATCTGTCAACTGAAAACTATGAAAGAATGATGAAAAAATTAAAGAAGACTAAACAAATAGTTATATTTTGTTCATGAGTAGAAGGTTCAACTTAGGAAAAATGTCATTTCTCCCCAAATTTACCTATAGGTTTAATGAAATGCCTATTAAAATTCCAGCAAGGCTTTTTATAAACATAGACAATTTTATTCTAGACTTCATATAAAAATGCAAAGGGAATGATAATCAATATAACATTGAAATATAAGAACAAAGAAGTTTAACACTACCTAAATATATCATTTCCCCCTCAATATATTCTAAATGAGTCCACTTTTCTTTTTCTCCAGTCAACACCACTAAAGATCATGTATTCATTATATCTTACCTGAGCTTGTTCAATAATTTCCCAACTCTTTTCCTTGTCATTGCTCTCTTGGTTCAAAGTTCTTCAAGTATTTTTTTAATCACGTATGGTATAGTCAAATGCATATTAATAGTAATTACATCATAAATATTTTGGAATGATAAACAAGATTATGTGCATAAAGAAAGTATTGATATCAAGTGCTGAAGCCATTAAAATATAAGTTCTCAAGATCCAAAGAAACTATAATAATTATACACACACACATAAACACACACACACACATCTAGGATAGATATATCCTTGAAACAGTGTACAAGTCAGGATGAATACTTCATCTTCCAGATTTTTTCCTATAGCTCATGTTGCATATCCAGGATATCAATATGAAAAAAGAAATATTTTCTGATTTGCTGAAACAAATGGAGGGACAAATTAATTTAAAATGAGTACTCTTTCTGCTGAAAAAAAAAAATGCTTTAAATTAATTTGGGTTACCATAATGATTTCAGGTTTCCAGACAAAATTAAGTAAGATATTACTTGGCTGTGCCATATTCTACAATATCTGTAGCATCTTTCAGGTATATTGTAAGTAAACTATGGCAAAAATATGTATTCCAATAAGTAGGTTGTAGCAGGTTCTTCATTAAACCCAAATATTAATCTCTAAGGATGAAATAGAAAAGGACTGATTAGTTTTTATCCTTAGGGAGGTTTACTTGTTTCAAGACCAATCTTACATTTCCTCTAAGAATCTAAGGGGTCTCTAAGTATCTGTGACAGGCATTGTAATTCCTTTCTTGGTGTTCATGCTTAAGCTCAGCCTTAAGCAATCCTTGTTGAAACTCACTTTCAAAAATTCAAAACAGGAAAGGCCCTTAAAAGAGTCTTTCATTTGGAAGTTGATCAGAACCTTGACTTGGGAGGATGCCGTCATTTGATCTAAATCCCTTGTTAACTGAAAAAGCCTTAGGAGAGGGGTTACTAGGGCCTTAGGGATAGGGGAAATGGGAGGATGTTGGTCAAAGGGTATAAACTTTCAATTTAAGATGGGATACATTCTGAAAGCCTAATGTACAGCATGGTAAATATAGTTAATAATAATGTATTGTGTGCTTGAAATTTGCTAAAAGAGTAGGTATTTTTTTTTAAGATTTTATTTATTTATTTATTTGTCAGAGAGAGAGAGCACAAGAAGGGGGAGTGGCAGGCAGAGCAGGCAGAGGGAGAAGCAGACTCCCTGCTGAGCAAGGAGCCCAATGTGGGACTTGATCCCAGGACCCTGAGATCATGACCTGAGCCGGAGGCAGCTGCTTAACTGACTGAGCCACCCAGGCATCCCTAAAAGAGTAATTACTAAAGTTTGGACTAAGGACCAATGATTAGCTAGAAATAGATATTAAATTAAAATTCAGGTGTCCTGACTGCCAATCTAATGTTCTTCCCTCTTAATTTAGAAGTTCCTCTTGAGAATAATAGCAAATAGCTTCTTCATATTTAAAGATACTGAATACAAGGTCTTTATAAGGGAATTATTCTTACACAAGGATCAGTCATACAATAACTGTATAAATTTTCCTTAGTACCTGGGAATTTTATTTTATTATTTAATTTTTTAAAAATTCTTTTTTAATTTTTAATTTTTATTATGTTCAGTTAGCCAAAATATAGTTTTTGATGTAGTGTTCAATGATTCATTAGTTGCATATAACACCCAGTGCTCATCAAAACACGTACCCTCCTTAATACCCATCACCCGGATACCCCATGCTCTCACACCCTCCCTTCTGTAATGCTCAGTTTGTTTCTCAGAGTTGAGAGTCTCTCATGGTTTGTATCCCTCTCTAATTTCTTCTCATTCAGTTTTCCCTCCCTTCGCCTATGGTCCTCTGTGCTATTCCATATGTTCCACATATAAGTGAAACTATATGACAATTGTCTTTCTCTGCTTGACTTATTCCACTTAGCGAACTCCCCTCCAGTTCCATCCATGTTAATGCAAATGGTGCGTATTCATCCTTTCTGATGGCTGAGTAATATTCCATTGTATATATAAACCACATCTTCTTTATCCATTCATTTGTTGAAGAACATCTCGGCTCCTTCCACAGTTTGGCTATTGTGGACATTGCTGCTATGAACATTGGGTGCATATGGCCCTCCATTTCATTACATCTGTATCTTTGGGATAAATACCTAGTAGTGCAATTGCTGGGTTGTAGGGTAGCTCTATTTTTAACTTTTTGAGGAACCTCCATACTGTTTTCCAGAGTAGCTGTATGAGCTTGCATTCCCACCAACAGTATAAGAGGTTCCCCTTTCTCCACATCCTCACCAACATTTGTTGTTTCCTGCTTGCTAATTTTTTACCATTCTAACTGGTGTAAGGGAGTATCTCATTCTGGTTTTGATTTGTATTTCTCTGATGGCTAGTGATATTGAACATTTTTTCATGTGTCTCTTAGGCCGTTTGTATGTCTTCTTTGAATTGTCTGTTCATGTCTTCTGCCCATTTCTTGACTGGATTATGTGGTTTTTTTTTGGGTGTTCAGTTTGAAAATTCTTTATAGATCTTGCATACCAGCCCTTTATCTGTAATGTCATTTGCAAATATCTTCTCCCATTCCGTGGGTTGCCTCTTAGTTTTGTTGAGTGTTTCCTTTGCTGTGCAAAACCTTTTTATCTTGATGATCTCCCAATACTTCATTTTTGCTTTTTTATCCCTTGCCTTTGGATGAGTCTTGAAAAAGTTGCTGTGGCCAAGGTCAAAGAGGTTACTGCCTATGTTCTCCTCTACTATTTTGATAGATTCCTGTCTCACATTGAGGTCTTTCATTCATTTTGAGTTTATTTTTGTGTATGGTGTAAAAGAATGGTCCAGTTTCATTCTTCTGCATGTGGCTGTGCAGTTTTCCCAGCACCATTTACTGAAGAGACTGTTTTCCATTGGATATTTTTTCCTGATGTGTCAAAGTTTAGTTGACCATAAGTTGAGTGTGCATTTCTGGGTTCTCTATTCTGTTCCATTGATCTATGTCTGTTTTTGTGCCAATACCATGCTGTCTTGATGATCACAGCTTTGTAATACAGCTTGAAGTCAAATATTGTGATGCCCCAAGGTTTGGTTTTCTTTTTCAACATTCCCCTTGCAATTCAGGGACTTTTCTGGTTCCATACAAATTTTGTGATTGTTTCTTCCAGCTCTATGAAAAATGCCAATGATATTTTGATAGGGATGGCATTCAAAGTGTAGATTGCTCTGGGAAGGAAGACATTTTAACAATATTTGCTCTTCCAATCCATGAGGATGGAATGTTTTTCCTTTTCTCTGTGTCATTCTCAACTTCTTTCATAAGTGTTCTATGGTTTTTAGAGTATAGACCCTTTACTTCTTTGGTTAGGTTTATTCCTAGGTATCTTATGGTTTTTGGTGCTATTATAAATGGAATCGATTCCTTAATTTCTCTTTCTTCAGTCACAATGATAGTGTACAGAAATGCCACTGATTACCGTGTATTGATTTTGTATCCTGCCATGTTGCTGAATTGCTCTATGAGTTCTAGTAATTTGGGGGTGGAGTCTTTTGGGTTTTCCATATAAAGTATCATGTCATCTGTGAAGAGAGAGAGTTTAACTTCTTTGCCATTTGAATGCCTTTTATTTATTTTTGTTGTTGTTGTTGTCTGATTGCTAATGCTAGGACTTCTAGTACTATGGTGAACAATAGTGGTGAGAACAATAGGGTATCCCTGTCCTGTTCCTGACCTTAAGGGAAAAGCTCTCAGCTTTTCCCCATTGAGAATGATATTCACTGTGGGGTTTTCATAGATAGTTTTTATGATATTAAGGAATGTTCCCTCTATCCCTACACTCTGAAGAGTTTTAATCAGGAAAAGATGCTGTATTTTGTCAGATGCTTTTTCTGCATCAATGGAGAGGATCATATGGTTCTTGTCTTTTTTTTTTTATTAATGTGATCTATCGTGTTGATTGATTTGCAAATGTTGAACCACCCTTGTATCCAAGGAATAAATCCCACCTGGTCGTGGTGAAAAATCTTTTTTATGTACTGTTGGATCCTATTGGCTAGAATCTTGTTGAGTATTTTGGCATCCATGTTCATCAGGGATATCAGTCTGTAATTCTTGATTTTGGTGGGGTCTTTGTCTGGTTTTGGGATCAGGGTAATGCTGGTCTTATAGAATGAGTTTGGAAGTTTCCGTCTGTTTTTATTTTTTGAATCAACTTCAGTAGAATAGGTATTATTTCTTCCTTAAATGTTTAGTAGAATTCCCCTGGGAAGCCATCTGGCCCCAGACTCTTGTTTTTGGGAGATTTCTGATTACTGCTTCAATTTCCTTGCTGGTTATTGGTCTGTTCAGATTGTCTATTTCTTCCTGTTTCAGTGTTGGTAGTTTATAAGTTTCCAGGACTGCATCCATTTCTCCTAGATTGCTTAATTTGTTGGCATATAGTTACTGGTAATAATTTCTAATAATTGTTTCTATTTCCTTGGTATTATTCGTGATCTCTTCCCTTTCATTCATGATTTTATTGAATTGGGTCCTTTCCCTTTTGTTTTGGATAAGTCTGGCCAGAGATTTATTGATTTTATTAATTCTCTCAAAAAACAAGCTTCTGGTTTCGTTGATTTGTTCTACTGTTTTTCTGATTTCTATTTCATTGATTTCTGCTCTACCTTTTATTATTTCTCTTCTGCTTAGTTTAGGCACTAGAAGAACAAGACAACAACCCTAAACTGTAAAATTTTACAGTCTTATGGGATCCATAGGATTGTCATCTTGTTCTTGCTTGTTTCTCTAGCCTGTCTTCTTAGGGAGGGGCCTGCCACACTGTTTCTCAGGTAACCCTGCTTGGGTGGAGTTGCCTTGCCCCATGTCAGGGGGATGGGCTTAGTGGAAACCAGACCTCTGTGCTTTCTTTCTCTGGTATCTTTCTGAGCCTCCTGTAAGGGTCAGAGCAAAAATGGCCACACCCAAACCTCTGTCCCAGAGCAGAAAAATCTCAGTCAGCTCTCTTCACTAAACCCTCCTGGACAAACAGTCTCCGTTTCTGTATGCACCACTGAAATCTTCAGCCTCCTGTAGTGCAGGCCCACAGCAACTCTCTCAGGGGTAATCCCAGGGGCCCAGGAGTGTCACTGCCCTTTATGCTTCTAAAACAGCAAGTGACCATGGGCTCGTGCGAGCACCCAAAGCTCCTGGATCATGTCTGGGCACTGCTCTAAAGGCCTTTCCCAGCCACTATCTCTCTGTGAGTTTTTGCCTGGTCACAGGCGCAGGTTCCTGATTTTTTCAGGTTGCCCAAGAGAAGAGCGATTCTCAACCAGCCCACTTGCGGTTTATGACGATCTGAGCTGAGAGTCCCTTCCTGGGCTTGTTGACCATAACCTGCCTCCTGACTCCACTGCTTGGGCACTGTGCCAGTCCAGGAAGCCCCTTTGGCTCTGAGGCTTCTTGTATCCCGAGCACACGAGGCTCTACCTAGAATACTGCCTTTTCATTTCCAGAGCTCCTTTCAGAGAGGCATGTCGTTCCCTAAAGCAGATTTCTAAGGTTCCGATTTTGTGGTCTGGTATTATATCTCTTTCCAGGAGCCAGCTTATGGAGGCTCCCTCCCCCTTCTGTTTATCTTCCGATATCTCCCTGTAGATTCAAGACTCTACACGTCCTACCTTGCAAAAAGCATTTACCTTTCTGCTTGTAGAGATCCATATATATATTCTTTGTTTTTTTAAAGATTCATTTATTCATTTGAGAGAGCAAGAATGAGAGAGAGTACATGAGAGGGGGGAGGGTCAGAGGGAGAAGCAGGCTCCTCGCTGAGCAGGGAGCCCGATGTGGGACTCGATCCCGGGACTCCAGGATCATGACCTGAGCTGAAGGCAGTTGCTTAACCAACTGAGCCACCCAGGCGCCCCATATATATATTCTTAACATCTCAGGCTGATTTCATGGGTGTTCAGAATGGTTTGGTAGATATCCAGCTAAATTCAGGGGACCGGTTGAAACTGGGTCCCCTACTCCTCCAACATCTTGCCTCAGTGCCTGGGAATTTTCGATTTTTAAAGCAAAGTACCTCCTTCTCCATACCTTTCTTATTCCTCTAATTTCATTGTACCTCTTACTAATCCAGTTATCAGATTCTATTAATTATTCCCCAACCACTTTATATTTACCACTACCTCTCTAACATTCTCGGTCATTTTTTTTCTTTTCTTTTCTTTCTTTATTTTTTTACAGAGGAGGAAAGGGGCAAAGGGTGAAGGAGAGAACCTTAAGCTGGCTCCACACCTAGGGTGGAGCCCAAACACAGGGCTAAATCTCATAACACTGAGATCACGACCTGAGCCAAAATCAAGAGTCCAGTGCTTAACCAACTGAGCCACCCAAGCACCCCAGTCATTTTTTTCTTTATTGAAGCTTAATTGTCTAATAAAACTGTAAAATATTCAAAGCATACATTGTGATGTATGATACAAGTGCATACTATGAAAGGATTTCCCTCATCTAGTTAATTAACACATCACCTCACATATTTAAAAAAATAAATTATATTATCTCAGCAAATCACCTATTAATAAACACAGACTATTTGCATATCTTGGCTATTATAATAATGCTGCAATTAACATGGGAGTGCAGATATCTCTTCCATATCCTGTCTTCATTTCCTTTGATTATAATCCCAGAGGTGGGATTGCAAGATCATATATTAATTATATTCTTAATTTCTTAAATAAACCTACATACTTTTTTTGTTTTTTTAGTGGCTGCACCAATTTTCATTCCCATCAGCAATGCACCAGGGTTCTATTTTCTCCAAATCTTCATGAACACTTATTTTTCATTTTTTATTGTTATGTTAATCACCATACATTACATCATTAGTTTTAGATGTAGTGTTCCATGATTCATTGTTTGTGCATAACACCCAGGGCTCCATGCAGAATGTGCCCTCTTTAATACCCATCACCAGGCTAACCCATCTTCCCACACCCCTCCCCTCTAGAACCCTCAGTTTGTTTTTCAGAGTCCATCATTTCTCATAGTTCGTCTCCTCCTCTGATTTCCCCCCCTTCATTCTTCCCCTCCTGCTATCTTCTTCTTTTTTTTTTTCCTTAACATATATTGCATTATTTGTTTCAGAGGTACAGATCTAGGATTCAACAGTCTTGCACAATTCACAGCGCTTACCAGGGCACATACCCTCCCCAGTGTCTATCACCCAGTCACCCCATCCCTCCCACCCCACCCCCCACTCCAGCAACCCTCAGTTTATTTCCTGAGATTAAGAATTCCTCATATCAGTGAGGTCAAATGATACATGTCTTTCTCTGTTTGACTTATTTCGCTCAGCACAATACCCTCCAGTTCCATCCACGTCGTTGAAAATGGCAGGATCTCATTCCTTTTGATGGCTGCATAATAATCCATTGTATATATATACTACTTCTTCTTTATCCATTCATCTGTCGATGGACATCTTGGCTCTTTCCACAGTTTGGCTATTGTGGACATTGCTGCTATAAACATTGGGGTGCATGTACCCCATCAGATCCCTACATTTGTATATTTGGGGTAAATACCCAGTAGTGCAATTGCTGGATCATATGGTAGCTCTATTTTCAACTTTTTGAGGAACCTCCATACTGTTTTCCAGAGTGGCTGCACCAGCTTTCACTCCCACCAACAATGTAGGAGGGTTCCCCTTTCTCCGCATCCCCACCAACATCTGTTGTTTCCTGACTTGTTAATTTTAGCCATTCTGACTGATGTGAGGTGGTATCTCATTGAGGTTTTGATTTGGATTTCCCTGATGCCGAGTGATGTTGAGCACTTTTTCATGTGTCTGTTGGCCATTTGGATGTCTTCTTTGGAAAAATGTCTGTTCATGTCTTCTGCCCATTTCTTAATTGGATTCTTTGTTCTTTGGGTGTTGAGTTTGATAAGTTCTTTATAGATTTTGGATACTAGCCCTTTATCTGATATGTCATTTGCAAATATCTTCTCCCATTCTGACGGTTGTCTTTTGGTTTTGTTGACTGTTTCTTCTGCTGTGCAAAAGCTTTTTATCTTGATGAAGTCCCAATAGTTCATTTTTGCACTTGCTTCCCTTGCCTTTGGTGATGTTTCTAGGAAGAAGTTGTTGCGGCTGAGGTCGAAGAGGTTGCTGCATGTATTCTCCTTTAGGATTTTGATGGACTCCTGTCTCACATTGAGGTCTTTCAACCATTTTGAGGCTATTTTTGTGTTTGGTGTAAAGAAATAGTCCAGTTTCATTCTTGTGCATGTGGCTGTCCAACTTTCCCAATACCATTTGTTGAAGAGACTGTCTTTTTTCCATTGGACATTCTTTCCTGCTTTGTCAAAGATTGACCATAGAGTTGAGGGTCCATTTGTGGGCTCTCTGTTCTGTTCCATTGATCTATGTGTCTGTTTTTGTGCCAGTACCATAATATCTTGATGATGACAGCTTTGTAATAGAGCTGGAAGTTGGGAAAGGTGATGCTGCCAGCTTTGCTTTTCTTTTTCAACATTCCTCTGGCTATTTGGGGTCTTTTCTGGTTCCATACAAATTTTAGGATTATTTGTTCCATTTCTTTGAAAAAACTGGATGGTATTTTGAGGGGGATTGCATTGAATGTGTAGATTGCTCTAGGTAGCATTGACATCTTCACAATATTTGTTCTTCCAATCCATGAGCATGGAACGTTTTTCCATTTCTTTGTGTCTTCCTCAATTTCTTTCATGAGTATTTTATAGTTTTCTGAGTACAGATCCTATGTCTCTTTGGTTAGATTTATTCCTAGGTATCTTATGGTTTTGGGTGCAATTGTAAATGGGATCGACTCCTTAATGTCTCTTTCTTCTGTCTTGTTGGTGTATACGAATGCCACTGATTTCTGTGCACTGATTTTATATCCTGACACTTCACTAAATTTCTGTATGAGTTCTCGCAGTTCTGGGGTGGAGTCTTTGGGGTTTTCCACATAAAGTATCATATCATCTGCAAACAGTGAGAGTTTGACTTCTTCTTTGCTGATTTGGATGCCTTTTATTTCTTTTTGTTGTCTGATTGCTGTGGCTAGGACTTCTAATACTATGTTGAATAGCAGTGGTGATAGTGGACATCCCTGCCGTGTTCCTGACCTTAGGGGGAAAGCTCTCAGTTTTTCCCCATTGAGAATGATATTCACTGTATGTTTTTCATAGATGGCTTTTATGATATTGAGGTATGTTCCCCTCTATCCCTATACTCTGAAGAGTTTTGATCAAGAAAGGATGCTGTACTTTGTCAAATGCTTTTTCTGCATCTATTGAGAGGGTCATATGATTCTTGTTCTTTCTTTTGTTTATGTATTGTATCACGTTGATTGATTTGCAGATGTTGAACCAACCTTGCAGCCCAGGGATAAATCCCACTTGGTCGTGGTGAATAATCCTTTTAATGTACTGTTGGATCCTATTGGCTAGTATTTTGGTGAGAATTTTTGCATCCATGTTCACCAGGGATATTGGTCTGTAATTCTCCTTTTTGATGGGGTCTTTGTCTGGTTTTGGGATCAAGGTAATGCTGGCCTCATAAAATGAGTTTGGATGTTTTCCTTCCATTTCTATTTTTTGGAACAGTTTCAGAAGAATAGGTATTAATTCTTCTTGAAATGTTTGGTAGAATTCCCCTGGGAAGCCATCTCGCCCTGGGCTTTTGTTTGTTGGGAGACTTTTGATGACTGCTTCAATTTCCTTCGTGGTTATAGGTGTGTTCACGTTTTCTATTTCTTCCTGGTTCAGTTTTGGTAGTTGATACATCTCTAGGAATGCCTCCATTTCTTCCAGGTTATCTAATTTGCTGGCATAGAGTTGCTCATAATATGTTCTTATAATTGTTTGCATTTCTTTGGTGTTGGTTGTGATCTCTCCTCTTTCATTCATGGTTTTGTTGATTTGGGTCATAGAAATGACTTTTCTTTTTGATAAGTCTGGCCAGGGGTTTATCAATCTCGTTAATTCTTTCAAAGAACCAGCTCCTAGTTTCGTTGATCTGTTCTACTGTTCTTTCAGTTTCTATTTCATTGATTTCTGCTCTGATCTTTATTATTTCTCTTCTCCTGCTGGGTTTAGGCTTTATTTGCTGTTCTTTCTTCACCTCCTTTAGGTTTAGGGTTAGGTTGTGTACTTGAGACCTTTCTTATTTCTTGAGAAAGGCTTGTATTGCTATATACTTTCCTCTTAGGACTGCCTTTGCTGCATCCCAAAGATTTTGAACAGTTGTGTTTTCATTTTCATTGGTTTCCATGTATTTGTTTAATTCTTCTTTAATTTCCTGGTTGAACCATTCATTCTTTAGTAGGATGCTCTCTAGCCTCCATGTATTTGAGTTCTTTCTGACTTTCCTCTTGTGATTGAGTTCTAGTTTCAAAGCATTGTGGTCTGAAAATAGGCAGGGAATGATCCCAATCTTTTGGTACTGGTTGAGACCTGATTTATGACCTAGGATGTGATCGATTTTGGAGAATGTTCCATGGGCACTAGAGAAGAATGTGTATTCCATTGCTTTGGGATGGAATGTTCTGAACATGTCTGTGAAGTCCATTTGGTCCAGTGTGTCATTTAAAGTCTTTATGTCCTTGTTGATCTTTTGCTTGGATATCTGTCCATTTCAGTGAGGGGGGTGTTAAAGTCCCCCACTATTATTGTATTGTTGTCAATGTGTTTCTTTGCTTTTGTTATCAATTGCCTTATATAATTGGCTGCTCCCATGTTAGGGGCATAGATATTTACAGTTGTTAGATCTTCTTGTTGGATAGACCCTTTAAGTAGGATATAGTGTCCTTCCTCATCTCTTATTACAGTCTTTGGTTTAAAATCTAATTTGTCTGATATAAGGATTGCCACCCCTATTTCCTGAATTCTTGATGATGGTCATACTAATAGGTGTGAGGTGATATCACATTGTTCTTTAGATGTGCATTTCCATGATGATCAGTAAAGATCTTTTCATGTATCTTTTGGCCATTTGGATGTCTTTGGAAACATTTCTATTCAGTTTTGCCCATTTTTATCTAAATGTTTGAGTTTTTGCAATTAAATTATATGAGTTTTTATATCTTGTATATTCTGTATCAGAAAAATGATTTACAAATATTTTCTACTATTTTCTACTATTGTATAGGTTGCCTTTTCAGTTTGTTGATGGCTTCCTTTGCTGAACAGCTTTTTAGTTTGAAGTAATCCCACTTGTTTATTTTTGCTTGTGTTGCCTTTGTTTTTTGTGTCAAATCCAAAAAATCATTGCTAAAACTGATGTCAAAAATTTTTTCTTATATTTTCTTCTAGAAGTTTTCTGGTTTCAGATCATAATTCAAATCTTTAATCCATTTTAGTTGATTTTTGTGTATGATGTGATATAGGGATCCAATTTTATTCCATTGCACATGGCTTTCCAGTTTACCAACACCAATTATTAAAGAGATTATCCTTTCCCAATTGTAATTTTTGGCTTCCTTTTTATAAACAAATAGAACATATATGCAGAGTTTGATTTCTGAGTCCTGTTTTGTTCCATTGATCTATGTATCTACTGGTTTTTATGCTGATAACCTTCTGATTTGATTACCATGACTGTAATATAGTTTGAAACCAGGAAGTGTGATGCTTCCAGTTTTGTTTTTCTTTCTCAAGATTGCTTAGGTTATTCAGAGTCTTTAATGGTCCCATATAAAATTTAGGATTGATTTTTCTCTTTCTATGAAAAATGCCACTGGAATTTTTAAAAGATTGCATTAAATCTATAGATTGTTTTTGGTAGTATGATCATTTTAGCATACTAATTTTTCTAATCAATGAGTATGGGATATCTTTGTTTAAATTTATTCCTAGGTTTTTTATTATTTTTGTTGTTATTGTAAATGGGGTCTTTCTGGTAGTTTGTTGTTAGTGTATGGAGACACAAATGTTTTTTTGTATATAGAGTTTGAATTCTGATGTCCATCAAATGATGAATGGATAAAGCAGTGGTATATATGTAATGGAATATTAGCCAAAAAAAAAAAAAAAAATCTTGTCATTTGCAACAATGTGGGTAAAGTTAGAGTGTTATGCTAAGCCAAATAAGTCAGTCAAAGAAAGACAAATACCACATGATTTCACTCATATGTGGAATTTAAGAAACAAAACAAATGAGCAAAGGAAAAAAAAAAGGGAGAGGGAAACCAAGAAACATACTCTTAACTATAAAGAAGAAACTGATGGTTACCAGAGGGGAAGAGGGTGGGAGGATCAGTTAAATAGGTGATGGGGATGAAGGAATGCACCTGTTGTGCTGGGCACCAGGTGTTGTATGGAAGTGTTGAATTACTAAATTGTACACTTAAAACTATTATGACACTATATGTTATCGAACTGAAATTTAAATTAAAACTTAAAAATAAATTTTGTATTCTCAAAATTTACTGAATTCATTAATTAGTTCTAACATTTTTGGTGGAGTCTTTAGTATTTTCCCTAGATAACATTATATCATCTGTAAATAGATACAATGTTGCATCTTTCTTTCCAATTTATATGCCTTCTATTTTTTATTTTTTTGGCTACTTACTATGGCTAAGACTTCTAGCACTATGTTGAATAAAAATGATGAGAGTGGGCATTCTTTTCTTATTTTTGCTCTTACAGGAAATCTTTTAGCTTTTCATTCCTAAGGATGTGTTATCCATGGGCTTGTCATATATGGCCTTTTTATTTTATGGTACATTCCCTCCATACCCAGTTTATTGAGAGTTTTTATTGCAAATGGAAGTTGAATTTTATCAAATGAATTATCTGCATCTATTGGGATGATATAATTTTTGTTTCACTAAGGTGTCCCTGTTGGGAGGTTTTTGATTATAGATTTAATCTCCTCAGTAGTAACTTGTTCAGGTTTTCTATTTCATCATGATTCATTCAACATAAGTTATATATTTCTAGGAATTCATTTATTTCTTCTAGTCTGTCCAGTGTGCTGGTGTAAATTTTTCATACTATCTCATGATTCTTTGTATTTGTAATTGCAATGTCTCCTCTTTCATTCTTAATTTTATTTATATTTGTCCTATCTCTTTTTTTTTGGTAACTTTAGCAAAATGTTTGTCTGTTTGGTTTAACTTAAAAAAAAAATAGATGTTATGGGACGCCTGGGTGACTCAGTCATTAAGTGTCTGCCTTTGGATCAGGTCGCAGTCCCAGGGTGCTGGGATCAAGCCCCATATCAGGCTCCCTCTTCAGAGGGAAGACTGCTTCTCCCTCTCCCTCTCCCTCTGCTTCTGTTCCCTCTCTCACTGTCTCTTTCTGTCAAATAAATAAATAAAATCTTAAAAAAACAGATGTTAGTTTCAGTAATCTTATAGTCTGTTTATTTTACATCTTTTATTTTTTTATGTAAATTCCTCTTAGTTTTCATACAGTGTAATACATACATACATGCATACATGCATATATACAGTTTGAGATGTACAATATAGCGATTCAACACTTCCATACAATACCTGGTACTCATCACAACAGGTGCACTCCTTCATCCCCATCACCTATTTAACCCATCCCCCCACCTACCTCCCTTCTGATAACCATCAGTTTGTTCTCTATAGTTAAGAGCCTCTTTCTCAGTTTGATTCTCTCTCCTTTTTATTTCCCTTTCCTCATTTGTTTTGTTTCTTAAATTCCACATATGAGTGAAATCATAGGGTATTTGTCTTTCTCTGATGGACTTATTTGCTAAACATAATACTCTCTAGGGACATCCATGCCCTTGCAAATGACAATATTTCATTCTTTTTATGGCTGAGGAATATTCTATTATATGTATATATACCATCTCTTCTTTATCCATTAATCGGTTAATGGGCACTTGGGTTGTTTCCATAATTTAACTATTGTAGATAATGATGCTAAAAAAAAAATCAGGGTACATGTATCCTGTTGAATTACTATTTCTGCATTCTTTGGGTAAATACATATTAGTGCAATAGCTTGATCATAGGGTAGTTCTATTTTTAACTTTTTGAGGAACCCCCATACTGTTTTTCAGAGTGGCTGCACCAGTTTACATTCCCACAAACAGTGCACCAATTTACATTCCTTCAAACAATGCAAGAGGGTTCCCCTTTCTCCACATCCTTGCCAATAACTGTTGTTTCTTGTGTTGTTGATTATATGCATTCTGACAGGTGTGAGGTGATACCTCATTGTAGTTTGATTTGAATTTCCCTGATGATCAGTGATGTTGAGCACCTTTTCATGGGTCTGTTGGCTATCTGTATGTCTTCTTTGGAAAAATGTCTATTCACATCTTCTTCCCATTTTATAATTGGAGTATTTGGTTTCTGGGTGTTGAGTTTAGAAGTTCTGACAGAACAAGTTGTGTGCCCCCAAGTTGTTTGCCTGGCTTCTCTCCAAGGTCAACACAGTGCCTTCCAGGCTCTATCCCAGCCAAGCCCACTGACCTTTAAAACTCTGGGCTTTGGGCGCCTGGGTGGCTCAGTTGGTTAAGCCACTGCCTTCGGCTCAGGTCATGATCCTGGAGTCCCTGGATCGAGTCCCGCATTGGGATCCCTGCTTGGCAGGGAGTCTGCTTCTCCCTCTGACCCTCCCGACCCTCCCCCCTCTCATGTGCTCTCTCTCTCAAATAAATAAATAAAATCTTAAAAAAAAATAAAAAAAATAAAACTCTGGGCTTTAAGCCCCAGTGGTTGTAAGAACTCAAAATTTACTCCTGTCCTTTCTAAGACAATGGCTTTGAGGAAACATTCTCCTTGTGCCTTTCCTTGTGTGTTCCTCTGTCTCACCCTTCTCTGTGACTATGGCTCTCTCCCCTCTGCAGCACCAGTGATCATTTCTCCCCTAAACTATGTCTTTGCATTTCCTACTTTCTTCAATGTGACCTCTTCTTTCCCTTTAGTTGTGTAGCTTGTTCTATCAGTCCTCAAGTCAATTTCTGGGGAATTTGTGGTGATTTGACAATATTTTAGTTATGTTCCTGAAACCAGAATATCCTAGGATCCTCTTACTCTGCAACCATCTTTCTCGTTCTCCTATAGTCTTTTTAGTTTCTGTTTCACTTACTTCTACTTTGATCATTTTTATTTCTTTTACAAGGTTTGGGCCTAGTTTTTGTTTTTGTTTTTTTCTTTTTCTTTTTCTAGTTTCTTGAGATGCAAAGCTTAGTTGTTTGTTTGAGATCTTTCTTTTTTCTTAATGTAGGCCGTTAATGCTATGAACTTCCCCCTTTATAATTGCTTTTATTTCTTCCCCTAATTATCATCATGTTGTATTTCTATTTTCCTTTTTCTCAATATATTTTTTAATTTTTTTAAATTTTTTTCTTTGACCCATTGGTTGTTCAGCAGCATGTTGTTTATTTTTACATCATCAGAAATTTGCCAGTTTCTTGTAATTGATTTCCAGCCTCATACCACTGTGATTGGAAAAGATGCTTGATATTACTTCAATATTCTTAAATTTATTAAGGGTTGTTTTGAAGCCTATAATATGATGTATTCTGGAGAATGTCCCATGTGCATTTGAGAAGAATGTGTATTCTGCTTCTGTTGAGTGATTGTTCCGTATATATCTCTTAGGTCCCTCTGGTTGAACATGTAGTTTAAGTCCAATGTTTCCTTACTGATTTTCTACCTGGGTGTTCTATCTATTGTTGAAATCGGGCTATTAACGTATTTACTATTATTGTATTACTATTTCTCCCTTTAGGTCTGTTAACATTTGCTTTATATAGTCAAGTGTTCCTTTGTTGGTTGCATAAATATTTACAATTATTATACCCTCTTATTGAACTGACACCTTTATCATTATATAATTACTTTCTTTATATCTTATTACAATCTTTGGTTTAAAGTCTATTTTGGCTGACACAAGTATAGCTATCCTCCTTTCTTGTGTTTTCCATTTGCATGGGATATCTGCACCCTTCAATTTGAGTCTATGTGTATTTTTTTTGAAGATTTTATTTATTTATTTGACAGAGAGATAGTGAGAGCAGGAACACAAGCAGGGGGAGTGGGAGAGGGAGAAGCAGGCTTCCCATGGAGCAGGGAGCCCAATGTGGGGCTCGATCCCATGACACTGGGATCATGACCTGAGCTGAAGGCAGACGCTTAACGACTAAGCCACCCAGGTGCCCCAAGTCTATGCGTATTTTTAAAGGTGAAGTGAGTCTCTTCTATACAGCATACAGTTGGATTGTCTTTTTCTAATCCACTCAGCCACTATGTGCTTTTTAATTAATGAATTTAATCCATTTATATTGAGTGATTACTGATATGTAAGAACTATCAGTGTTATCTTATTAATTGCATTTTGATTGTTTTGGAATTCTATTGTTTCTTTTTCCCTCTGTTTCTCCCTACCTTTGCAAGTAGTTTATTTTCCATGGTGTTGTGTTCTCTATCAACTTTCTTTGTATTGTGTGGATCTATACTAGGGTTTTATTTTGTGGTTATTACAGGACTTACACCAGCACTTGGAGTACTAAAGTAGGAGCTCTACAACATAGAGGAAGGATTGTATTGGGAAAGAGGTGGATAAGAATTTCAAATAGTATTTAAGGGATTGTGCTCAGAAAAATGTCCACCCAGGAGCTTCTGGGAGTGTCACCACAGCAGATTTCCCTACAGGGTCCATGGGAGCCCTCAATATACTGAGTGCTGAACCCATCACTCTTACTACTCTGGTGGCAGATCTTTGCTCCAGTCCCCAAATGGGCCCAAGAGAATGAACTCCAGTGATAAGGGAGAGCACTAAGAAAATGGGTTAAGGAAGGTGGACAAGCAATAAATCACAAACTTCAGCTATAGTGTCACCTTCTGGAAAACAAAAGAGGTTTCCAAAGCCAACTGAGTAAATTGAAAAAAAAAAAAAGCAGAAATACAAGTTTAAACATTTACTCACAAAAAGGAACAAGAAGAGACAAGAGTGCAACAGATACATTTTCACAAAGACAGGGGGAAAAGAATATATGATAACAATACCATAGAACATAACACCTATCTGAAGGCAAAGAAAAGATTTAATGAAGTATCTGCAACTTCAAATTCATAAGCAAAAATAAATAAATAAATAAATAAATAAATAAATAAATAACTATAAGTAATATGAAAAATCAAGGTAATATAGCATCACACAAAGAAAATAATTATCCACCAACCAACCTCAAATGCATGGAAAATTGCAATCTAACTGATAAAGAATTCAAAAGAGCTGCCATGAAAAAACTTAATGAGGTATAAGAAAACTCAGAAAGGCAATTCAATGAAATCAGGAATAAAATATATGAATAATATACATTTTTTAACGAAGACATTGAAATTATAAAAAAGAACCAAGAGAAATTTTCTAGCTGAACAATTCAATGAATGAGATAAAATATGCAATTAGAGAATATATATAACAGAACAGACCACATGAAAGAAATAAAAGATAACTCAGAAGATAGGAATTTTGAAATAATACAAAAAAAGGAAAGATCAAATATTTTTTTAAAAAAAGAGAAAAACAAGCATATGTGACCTACATAATTCCATAAAAAAAACCAGATATTAGAATAATTGAGTATTCATAAGAAGAAAAAAGGGAGGAGACAGAGTTTATTTAAATAAATAATAGCTGGGAACTTCCCAAACCTGGGGAATGCTTGAACATACAAGTCCATTAAGCTAATCTCTTATCCTGTTATCTCAATGCAAAAAGGCCTTCTCCAAGCTTCTCTAGCTATAATTTCCTTAAGTGAAGCAGCTGGGCACTCACCACTTTCCTTTTCCTGATGGGAGAGATTGTCTCCACCAGATAAATCAGCCTACTCAGTGTTTCCTTAGGGAAGAAAGAGTGCCAGAAAAGTTTCTCTTACCACCTCTGCTAGGACCAAATTCATATATATATATATATATATATATATATATATATATATATATATATATGACTTTTTTTTCCTCCGAAGGTTTCTGGAGTCTCCCTTCAGGAAGAGTGAATTTCTACAAGTTCTATCTTGTATATGGGTGCCTGCCTGTGTCAGCATTCATGTAATTCTTGCTCTACAGTGGAAAAAGGATTTAGGCAGTTTTTCTGGCTTCACTGATCGTGCAGCCCATATAGAAGTTTTGTTGGGGTTAATGTAGAGCATGAAATAATGCATAATGCCTGGCTTGCTAAAATGTAACACAGAGGCCACTGGAGGCAAGGGAAAGTTTCAGAGAAGGGCTTAGGCTTTTGGAATGCGGATGCCTGCATGACCACTCTGCTGTTGGAATGCTGTGGGGGAGTTGTCTTCCCCGAAGCTTTCTTAGCCCAAACGACCACCCTGTGATCTAAGAGATATATGCATTGTCCTTTAGGCTATGTTTAGCAGAATTTGTAGAACATGTAGAACATGCAGATTAGCATATCCTAGCTTTCCCGTAAACAGATCCTCTTAGTTCCAGTAAGACCCCTTGTCACACATCACATGCTTGAGAAACAGTGATAAAGATTTATGATTATCCTGAAGGACCAATAAAAGCAGGAGCAAAGAAGAGCAAAGGGTCTTCATCTCTGAGTGTTGACCCCCTTGCCTTCTCCTCTCATTCACAACAAAGTTTGGAGTTATCTTTCATCCATAGGTACAGGGATTGCTGGTCATTCCCTGCAAAGTTTGTCTGTTATTCCAGGGGCAAGGTTTCTCATAGGTGTCTTGGAGTAAGGTGCTAGATCCCCAAATACAAAGACACCTTTGTTCATATATGGATGTCTAATTTGTTGATTAAAGGGGAGAAAACAGGAAGAACGTCATATGCTGCCGTATTGCTGACATCACTTGAAAGAACTTCTTCTAACCTCAAATATTTTTCATCAAATTCTACACTGATGGGGCTTCTGGGTGGCTCAGATGGTTAAGCATCTGCCTTCGGCCCAGGTCATGATCCCAGTGTCCTGGGATCAGCCCTGCATCGGGCTCCTGGCTCAGCGGGGAGCCTGCTTCTCCCTCTCCCTCTGCCTCTCTCCCTGCTCATGCTTTCTCTCTCTCTCTCTCTGTATCTCTGTGTCTCAAATGAATAAATAAAATCTTAAAAAAAAATTCTGCACTGATTCCAAAAATTCATGTGTAACTTGAATACCATATTTGAAAAGCCATGCCTTTGTACTAATATTATGAGCTGTACAACATTTGAGCTACAGCTGAGCTATATACCATATGCCAAATGAGAAAGTTTTACCAATGGCTTAAAATGAATCAATTACAAAAAGAAACATCATTGATTAGAGGCATCATGCATAGAGAAATCCCTACCTTTTCTCATTATGCTTCTGTTGTTAATCTACTAGCATTATCTCAGGTTTTCTATATCAAAGAAGCTTGTGCCATGAATACTGAATTCTTAGAGGAAATATCCTACAAGAAAGTTTGACTATATAATTTTTAAATCTCCTTTCCATTTATACATTTCTAATATTATGCCAGGCATAATAAAAGAGCTTGTAATAAATTGTATTAAACACAGTAACTGGTTAGTAGCTTTGTTTGCTTCCAACTCACACCCCTTGAGACCTGGGTTATTTTGGAAAATATCTAAGAATGGTTAAGATAGGATATGCAGAATTTTAAGGTTTCATGATCTTTTTGTGCATGTGTGTGTGTGTGTGTGTGTGTGTATCTTTTCTCTCTTCTATAAGGTAGTTCAGATAATCAAAGAAAACAATGAATGTAAAATCACTTTATAAATTCCAAAACATTATTTGATGGAATATATAGCTATTACAATGAACAGAGTGATAAGAGCCATCCTCAAATTCAATTAATCCATAAAATGATAAAAATTATGCAGGAAATGTGATTTTGAAATAGAGAATGTGTAGCTCTACATTTTAATTGGGTGAGCAATTCATTTAAATTATTTAGAGGAAATATTATCTTGGTGCCTACCATCCAAGGAAATTTTGGACTTCAGAAAATCGCAGACATAAAAAGTCATGTCTATATTTATATAAATATATTTATCACCACATAGTTTTGATAAACATCTGTATATTTTTCTTTTCTTCAGAATATTTAGATGATATGTGTTACCAGCAGCTTATAAGTAAATTATTTGCAAGATTTGAGATAATCTGAATTTTTATTCCATAGTTGAAACATACATACTAAGCCACTGCAAGAATATTATATGATATAGTGTGTGTGTGTTTATACACTCTAAAGTTAGTCATAAAGTCATTTATTCAGTAAACAAAGAAAAAGAGTAGGAGAAAAACCAACCACAAATTTGTGTGTTCTCAAATAATACTGATGCAAATCACAATGCTATTTCATCTCTACCAAAAAAAAAAAAGAAAAACAATTTAGCCAATAAATCTATATGTGGTTAAATTGTCTATCACAAATGAGGGAAAATTAAGACATTCTCAGATGAACAAAGGCTGAGGAAGGTCATTACCACTTGGCTTACACTACAGGAATGAAACTGAACTACTATCTTACAGCAGATACAAAAATCAACTCAAAATGTTGTAAACTTGAAAATAAGACCCAAAACCATAAAACTCCTATAAAGAAGCAGGCAGTAAGCTCATTGACATTGGTCTTGACAATTTTTTTTTTTATTTGACACCAAAAGCAAAAATGAATAATAGGACTACATCAAACTAAAAAGTTTTTATTTTTTTAACAGCAAAGAAAACCATTAACAAAATGAAATGACAATCTACCAAATAAGAGAAAATATTTACAAATTTTATATCTAAATAGGAGATTAATGTGCAAAATAGATAAAGAATTTACACAACTTAATAAAAAAACAAACCAATAAACACAAATTCGACTTAAAAAAATGGGCACTGGCAAGATGGCTGCCAAGTAGGGGACTTCGTTTCATCTGGTCCCTCGAATTTAACTGGATATCTATCAAACCATTCTGAACACACACGAATTCAACCTGAGATGTAAGAAAATATATCTGGATCTCTACAAGCAGAAAAATGACTACTTTTTGCAAGGTAGGAGGTACAGAATCTAGAATCTTCAGGGGAAATATCAGAAGATAAATGGAGGGGGAGGGAGCCTCCATAACCCAACAACTGGAAAGTGATATAACACCAGAGTGCAAAATCAGGACCCTTAGAAATCTGCTCCAGTGAGAAACATTCCTTTCTGAAAAGGGCACAGGGGATGAATAGGGCAGAAGTCTAGGTGGATCATTGTGGTCTCAGAAAGAATGGGGGGCTTGACTCAATAGAGTGCCCAAGCAGTGGAGCAAGGAAACTTGTTATGGTCAGCGAGCCCAGAAAGGACCCCCAACTCTGGTTGCCATAAACCATGAGCCAGACTGGTAAGGAGACCGATCTTTGCCTGAGCAGCCTGAAAAGTACTAGAAAGGGTGGGCTGTCCAGCATCCCTGGTGAGATATGAAAGGGCTGCACTCATGACTGGGCAACAGCTCCCAGGGTGGCAGCAACCCGGGGAAGGGTGCTAGCACCCAGCAGTGACCTGGGAGCAGAAGAACTGGGCGCAGGAATGAGCACACAACCACACACAGTCACAAAGACACAAAGTGCAGAGACGCTGGTCAGTCACTGGATCTTCTCCTGGGAGGGTAGCAGGGGGTGCGACCTGCAGGATTTGGCATTTTGGCACACACAAAGGCTTTACCCACGACTGGACAACATCTCTCAGGGCGGTGTGTCCCCTGAAAGGACACTAGTACGGCACCCAGCCATGGCCTGGGAGCCGTGGTGGAAGAAAGCGCATGTGTGAGCTCATGGCCAGCCACTCACAATTGCAAAGGCACAAAGCACAGAGACACTCGTGGGTCCTGGAACTCCCCCAAGAGAGTTGCAGCAGGCACACAGAGAAGCTGTGCCCATGACTGGGCAACAGCCCTCATGGTGGTGTGGCCCTGGGAAGTCCAGTGAGGTGGCACCCAGTCCTGACCTGGTAGCAGCAGAACAGGGTGTGTACAAGCCCATGGCTGCTGGCAGGCACAAAGACACAAAGCACAGAGATGCTGGTGGGTCACTCACACTCACTCTCCCTGGGAGAATTGCAGCAGGCACAAATAGCGCGAGTCTGTAGAGTTTGGTACACAGAGAAGTGGAGACGGTTTGACCCAGAGGGTGGCTCTGGGCCAGAGATCCCCCCATGACTGTATTTGCTCTGACCCTCTAAAGAGGTGCAGAAAGCCACCAGGGAAGAAAAGCCTCAAATAGGACCAGCTCACATTAAGCCCATCCCCCTGACAAGGGGTGGGGTGACTCCACCCATGCAAAGACGCCTGAGAAGCCAAGCAGCAGGCCCCTCCCCCAGAAGACAGACTAGAAGAACAGGTGAATGACAAGCTTATTTCCCACAGGACTGTAAAACTTCAGCACCAGGGGAAAATAATATATTGAGCACCAGGTGTTCCCTCACAAGTTGTTTATACTTCAGGCCAAAATTTTACATTTCTTTTTGGTTTCTTTGTTTTTACCATGTTCCCATTTCAAACAGATTCTTATTTCCCAACTTATGTTTTTAAGTCGCTTTTTACTTTTGTTTTTTTCACATCTGCATTCTATAGATTTATGTTCCATACTAGTCTGTTTTTCACTCTACTCAATTTTATCTTGATATATATATATATATATATATATATATATATATATATATTCTGATTTCTTTGCAATTTTGAGATATAGTGTCTTCTAACACACAGACTAAAAATCAATCAGGAACAGGCAAACCACCCTGCTTTGTCCACCCTGAGAGATTATAGTCTCTCTCCCCCCACTTTTTTTTATTGTTTTGGATCATCTTGGCTTTGTTTACCTATCTGTGGTAGCTTCCGACCACTTTGGATTTTTTCTAAGGTGCATTTTGCTTGGGACATGGTGGATATTTTGGACTCTGTATATTCACTCAACCATCCTTTGGCAGAATGACTAGGAGGAGGAACTCACAACAAAAAAGAACCAGAGGCAATGTCCTATGCTGAAGAACTAATGGGTGAGGATATAAGCAAGATGACAGATATAGAATTCAGGAGAGTAATCATGAAGTCAATAGTTAGGCTTGAAAAAAGCATTAGTGACAATATAGAATCTCTAAGGGCAGAAATGAGATCTAATCAGGTCAAACTTAAAAATGCTATGAATTAGATGTAGTCTAAATTAGATGCTCTAACAGTTGGGTAAGTGAGGCAGAAGAGAGAGTCAGTGAAATAGAAGACAGGCTGATGTAAAGGAAGGGCATTGAAGAAAAGAGAGAAAAACAACTTATAGCACTTGAAGAGAGACTTAGAGAATTTAATGATACATTGAAAATAATATCAGGATCATCAGGATCCAAGAGGGGGTGGAGAGAGAGGGGGGTTTAGAAGATATATTTGAGCAAACCATGGCTGAGGACTTCCCTAATCTGGCTAAGGAAACAAGCATTCACATCCAAGAGGCAGAGAGAAGACCTCCTAAATCCAATAAAAATAGATCAACACACCGACATATAATAGTGAATCTTGTAAACCTTAGAGCCAAGGAAGCTCTCCTGAGAGCAACTAGGGGGAAGAGATTTCTTGGGTACAGAGGGAGGAACATCAAAATAACATCAGACCTATCCACAGAAACCTGGCAGGCCAGAAAGGGCTGGCAAGATATATTCAAGGTACTAAATGAGAAGAACATGCAGCCAAGAATACTTTATCCAGCAAGGCTCTCATTCAGAATGGAAGGAGAGATAGTTTCCAGGAGAGACAGAAACTGAAAGAATATGTGACCACCATGGCCAGTCCTGCAAGAAATATTAAGGGGGATACTGCAAAAGAAGAGATCCCCAAGAGTAACAGAACAGAAAGTAACAGAGAAAATCTGCAGAAAAAGGGACTTTACAGGTAACACAATGGCACTAAATTCATATCTTTCTATAGTTACTCCAAATGCAAATGGGCTGAATGCTCCAATTAAAAAAAACAGAGTATCAGATTAGATAGAAAAAGCAGGACCCATGGATATGCTGTCTACAAGAGACAAATGTGAACCTAAGGAAACCTCCAGATTGAAAGTGAAGGGATGGAGAAAAATTTACAACACTAATGGACCTCAAAAGAAAGCTGAGGTAGCAATCCTCATATCAAACAAATTAGATTTCAGACCAAAGACTGTAGTAAGAGATGTAGAGGGACACTGTATCATACTTAAATGGTCTATCCATCGGGAGTATCTAACAATTGTAAATATCTATGCCCCCAATGTGGGAGCAGACAATTATATAAACCAATTAATAACCAACATAAAGAAACATATCAATAACAGTACATTAATAGTACAAGACTTCAACACTCCACTCACAGCGATGGACAGATTGTCAAAGAAGATCAACAAAGAACAAAGAGCTTTGAATGACACATTGGACCAGATGGACTTCACAGATATATACAGAACATTCCATCCTAAAACAACAGAATACTCATTGTTCTCGAGTGCACAGGGAAGTTTCTCCAGAATAGACCACATAATGGGTCACAAATCAGGTCTCAACTGATACCAAAAGATTGAGATTATTTCCTGCATATTTTTAGACCACAATGTTCTGAAACTGGAACTCAATCACAAGAAGAAATTTAGAAGGAACTCAAACATTTTGAGGTTAAATAGCATCCTGCTAAAGAATGAATGGGTCAAACAGGAAATTAAGAATTTAAACAATTCATGAAAACTAAAGAGAATGAAAACACACTGGCCCAAAATCTATGGACTACTGCAAAGACGGTCCTAAGGGGGAAATACATAGCCATCCAAGCCTCTCTCAAAAAATTAGAAAAATCCCAAATGCACAAGCTAACCTTACACCTAAAGGAGCTGGAGAAAAACAGCAAATAAAGCCTACACCAAGGAGTAGAAAAGAAATAATAAAGATTAGAGCAGAAATCAATGAAATAGAGACCTTAAAAATAGTAGAACAGATAAACGAAACTAGAAGCTGGTTCTTTGAAAGAATTAATAAGATCAATAAACCCTTAGCCAGACTTATCCAGAAGAAAAGAGAAAGGACCCAAATTAATAAAATCATGAATGAAAGGGGAGAGATCACGACTAATATCAAGGAAATAGAAAAAAATATATTTAGAAATTATTATCAGCAACTATTGCCAGCAAACTATGCAATCTGGAGGAAATGGATGCATTCCTGGAAACTTATAAACTACTAAATCTGAAACAGGAAGAGATAGACTATCTGAACAGACAAATAACCAGCAAGGAAATTGAAGCAGTAATCAGATAACTCCCCAAAAACAAGAGTCCAGGTCCAGATGGCTTCCCAGGGGAATTCTATCAAACATTTAAAGCAGAAATAATAATGATTCTACTGAGGATGTTTCAAAAAAAAGAAATGGAAGGAAATCTTCCAAACTCATTCTGTGAGGCCAGCATTACCTTGATCCCAAAACCAGACAAAGACCCCATCAAAAAGGAGAATTACATGGGGCGCCTGGGTGACTCAGTTGGTTGGGCATCTGCCTTTGGCTCAGGTCATGATCCTAGGGTCCTGGGATCAAGCCCCACATTGGGCTCCCTGTTCAACAGGGAGCCTGCTTCTCCATCTCCCACTACCCCTGCTTGTGCGTGTGCTCTCTCTCTCTGTGTCAAATAAATAAATAAAATCTTTAAAAAAAGGAGAATTACAGACCAATATTCCTCATGAACATGCATGTCAAAATGCTCACCAAAATCATGGCCAATAGGCTCCAACAGTACATTACAAGGATTATTCCCCAAGACCATGTGGGATTTATTCCTGAGATGCAAGGGTGGTTCAACATTTGCAAATCAATAAATGTGATAGAACATATTAATAAGAGGAGAGAGAAGAACCATATGATCATCTCAATTGATGCAGAGAAAGCATTCGACAAAATACAGTATTTTTTCTTGTTTAAAACTCTTCAAAGTATAGGGACAGAAAGAACATACCTCAATATCATAAAAGTCACTTATGAAAAGTCCACAGCAAATATCATTCTCAATGGGGAAAAACTGAGAGCATTTTCCTTAAGGTCAGGAACACGACAGGGATGCCCACTCTCACCACTACTGTTCAACATAATACTAGAAGTTCTAGCATCAGCAATCAGAGAACAAAAAGAAATAAAAATCATTCAAATTGGCAAAGAAGAAGTTAAACTCTCTCTCTTTGCGGATGACATGATACTTTATGTGGAAAACCCAAAAGACTCCACCCCCAAATTACTAGAACTCATACAGCAATTCAGCAACATGGCAGGATACAAAATCAATGCACAGAAATCAGTGGCATTGCTATACACTAACAATGTAACTGAAGAAAGAGAAATTAAGGAATCAATCCCATTTACAATAACACCAAAACCCATAAGATACCTAGGAATAAACCTAATCAAAGAGGTAAAGGATTTATACTCTAGAAACTACAGAACACTTATGAAAGAAATTGAGAAAGACACAAGACATGGAAAAATATTCCATGCTCATGGTTTGGAAGAATAAATATCGTTAAAATGTCTACGCTACCCAGAGCAATCTACAAATTCAATGCAATCCCTACCAAAATACCATCCACATTTTTCACAGAGCTGGAACAATCAGTACTAAAATTTGGATGGAACCAGAAAAGTCCCTGAATCACAAGGGGATTGTTGAAAAAGAAAACCAAAGCTGGGTCATCACAATACCTGACTTTAAGCTATATTACAAAGCTGTGATCATCAAGAAATCATGGTATTGGAATAAAAACAGACACATAGATCAATGGAACAGAATAGAGACCCCAGAAATGGACCCTCAAATCTATGGTCAACTAATCTTCAACAAAGCAGGAAAGAATATTGAATGGAAACAGTCTCTTCAAAAAATGGTGCTGGGGAAATTGGACAGCCACATGCAGAAGAATGAAGGTGGGCCATTCTCGTACACCATACACAAAGATAAACTCAAAATGGATAAAAGACCTCAATGTGAGACAGGGATCCATCAAAATTCTAGAGGAGAACACAGGAAATAACCTCTTCGACCTCAGCCACAGCAACTTCTTGCAAGAGAAATCTCTAAAGGCAAGGAAAACCAAAGCAAAAATTAACTATTGGGACTTCATCAAGGTAAAAAGCTTCTGCACAGCAACGGATATAGTCAACAAAACTAAAAGGCAACCTATGGAATGGGAGAAGATATTTGCAAATGACATTACAGATAAAGGGCTGGTATCCAAGACCTATAAAGAACGTCTTAAACTCAACACCGCCCCCCCCAAAAAAAAAATCAAGTCAAAAAATGGGCAGAAGACATGAACAGATATTTCTCCAAAGAAGACATACAAATGGCCAACAGGCACATGAAACAATGCTCCACATTCCTTGCCATCAGGGAAATACAAAGCAAAACAACGAGATACCACCTTATACCAGACAGACTGGCTAAAATTAACAAAATTAGGAACAACAAATGTTGGCAAGGATGTGGAGAAAGTGGAACCCTCCTACATTGTTGGTGGGAATGCAAGCTGGTACAGCCACTCTGGAAAACAGTATGGAGGCTCCTCAGGATGTTAAAAATAGAGCTACTACTGGGTATTTACCTCAAGGATACAGATGTAGTGAAACAATGAGGCACCTACACCTCAATGTTCATAGCAGCTATGTCCACAATGGCCCAACCATGGAAGGAGTCTAGATGTCCTTTGACAGATGAATGGATAAAGAAGATGTGGTTTATATATACAATGGAATATTACTCAGTCATCAGAAAGGATGAATACCTACCATTTACATCAGCATGGTTGGATCTGGAGGGTATTATGCTAAGTGAAATAAGTCATTCAGAGAAAGACAATTACCCTATGATTTCACTCCTATGTGAATATAAGAAATAGAGCAGAGGACCATAGGGGAAGGCAGGAAAAACTGAATGGGAAGAAATCAGAAAGGGAGACAAACCATATGAAAATCTTGACTCTGGGAAACAACGTGAAGGTTGTAGAAAGGGAGGTGGGTGGGGGGATGGTGTAACTGGTGTCAGGCATTAATGAGGGCACGTGATGTGATGGACACTGGGTGTTATACTGACCTAATGAATCATTGAACATTATATCCAAAACTAATAATGCACTCTACCTTGGCTCATTGCATTTAAATAAAAAACAAATTTAAAAAAATGGTCAGAGGACCTGAAAAGATTTATTTTTTTTCCCAAAGAAGACACCCAGAGTGACAACAGGTGCATAAAAAAAGTGTTCTACATCACTAATCATCAAGGAATGCAAAAACCACAATGGGCTATCATCTTGCACCTCTCAGAATGGCTATTATAAAAATGATATAGAATAACAAATGTTGGTGAAAATGTGGAGAAAAAGAAAAAAATGTGTTCTTTAGAAGGTATTCTCTTGGTCAGAATGTAAATTGGTGCAGCCACTATGGAAAGTAGTATTGAAATTCCTTTTAAAAATTAAAAATAGAACTATCATATGATCTAGCAATTCCACTTGTTGGTATTTATCCAAAGGTAATGAAATCACTATCTCAAGGAAATACCTATTTTTGATATCCAATTGTTCATAGAAGTTTTTGTAATCTTTTTTATTGTTGTGGCATCAGTTGCAATGTCTCCTCTAAGTCTTTTTATGTCTTAGTTAATCCAGCTAAAATTTTGTAATTTTGTTGATCTATTCAAAAAAACAACTCAATTCATTTGATTTTTTTCCTCTATTTCATTTGTTTCTATTCTACTAGTAGTTGTTACATTAGCTCTGCTAACTTTGGGCTTAGTTTGTTCATATTATTTTAGTTCTTTTTATTTTTAATTGTAGTTCCTTTAGTTGTAAAGTTAGGTTGTTTATTTGAGACCTTTCCTCTTTTTTTTTAAGATTTTAAAAATTTATTTATTTGTGTGTGTGAGAGAGAGAGCACACAAGCAGGGGGAACAGCCAGAAGAGGGAGAAACAGGCTCCCTGCTGAGCAAGGAGCCCAATATGGGACTCGATCCCAGGATCCTGGGATCATGCCTCAAGATGAAGTCAGCCGTTTAACTGACTAAACCACTCAGGCATCCCTCTTTCCTCTTTTTTTAATGTAGATAATCATCTTTATAAAATTTTGTTTTACTACTTCTTTTGCTTGATTGTGTAAGTTTTGGTATGTTGTGATTTCATCTTTGTTTGCCTAAAGACAGTTTCTAATTTGCCTTTTGATTTTTTTTTTTGACCCATTGGCTGTCCAAGAGTGTGTTGTCTGAATTCCATATATAAAAAAAAAAAGAAAAAAAATTCCAGTTTTCCTTCTGTTATTTATTCTAGTTTTATTCCATTATGGTTGAAAAATATACTTGGCATGATTTCAATCTTCCTAAATATGTGCTTTTTTTTATGACCTAAAATACACTTTATCTCAGATAACATTCCATTAACACTTAGAATAATGTGTATTTTGCTGCTGTTGGATGAAATTCTATATATGTCCATTAAATCCATTGGATCTATAGTATTGTACAAGTCCACTCTTGGTCCTTAATGATCTTCTGCCTGGATGTTCTATCCATTATTGAAATTCCTACTCTTTTTCTATGTTTCTGGGTACCTTTTACTTCAATTCTGTCACTATTTGCTTCATATATTTGTGTGGTTTCATGTTGAATGCATAGATAGGTAGATAGATGATGGATAGATGATAGATAGATGATAGATAGATAGATAGATAGATAGATAGATAGATAGATGATAGATAGATGATAGACGATAGATGATATAGATATATGCATATGTAGTTGTCATATATTCTGTTTTGTAATTGTTATATATTCCTATTTTGTAGTTGTTATATATTTTTGACTTGACCCTTTTAGCATTATATAATGTCCTTTTTTTCCTCTTGACAGTTTTTGTTGTTGTTGTTTTACTTAGTCTGTTTTGTCTCTTGTAATTCTAGTCACTTCTGTTCTCTTTTGGTTGCCATTTACATGGAATCTTTTTTCATCCCTTCACTTTCAGCCTATGTCTTAGAACTAAAGTCTCTTTCAGACAGCATATATTTGGGTCCTCTTTTATTGTTTGTTCCCATTCAGCCCCTCTACATCTTTTGATTAGAGTTTAATCCACTTTCATTTAAATAATTATTGTTGGGGAAGGAGTTACTATTGCAATTGTGTTCATTGTTTTCTGCTTGCCATAACTTTTAACTTTTTTTCTCTTGTTGTCTTTTGTATGATGTTGATTTCTTTTGTAGTGACATGTTTTGATACCTTTCTTATTTTCTTTTATGTATCTTCAATAGATTTTTTTTGTGGTTACCATGAGGCTTACATAGAATGTCTTATAACAATTTATTTTAAGTTGATAAATTGAATACAGCAACTTGACACATTTCTCCTCTTCTCATACTTTATATTATTGATGTCACAAATTGCATCTTTTATATTATGTATTTATTCACATATTTTTATAGTTAGTTATCTTTTTGTCTTTTGACTTCTACATCAGAGCTAAAAGTGATTTTTGCAGCACAGTTACAGTATTCTGTATTTGTCTCTATACTTATTTTTACTAGTAAGATTTCTTTATACTTTTGTATGCTTTCAAGTTGCTTCTTAGCATTCTTTTGTTTCAACTTGAAAGACTCCCTTTAATACTTTCTAAGGAAAGTCTATTTTCAATGAACTACCTCAGTGTCCATTTGGGAAAGTATTTATTTCTCGTTTGTTTTGGAAGAATAATTTTGCTGGATATGTCATTCTTAGTTACTAGGTGTTTTTTCTTCTTCTTTCATCACTTTGAATATATGATCTCACTCCTTTCTGGACTATGAGATTTCTACAGAGAAAACCAGTGATACACTTATGGTAGTGTCCTTGTATTTGGCAAATCACTTTTTTCTTGCTGTCTTTAAAATTCTCTTTGTGTTTAACTTTTGATAATTTTAATATAATTTGTCTTGTGCATTTTTTGGGTTTATGGTATTTGATGTGTTTTGGGCTTCTTATATCCATATGTCCATTTCCTTCCTCAGACTTGGGAAGTTTTAGCCATTATTTCTTTAAATAAGTTTTCTGATTCTCTATTTCTTCTCCCTCTGAGACTCCCACAATATATTTATTGCTTTGCTTATGATGTTCCATAAGTCTCAGGCTTTTTTCCCTCTTTCTTATTCTTTATTCTTTTTGTTTCTCTGATAGGATAATTTCTACTGACCTGTATTGAGTATATTGATTATTCTTTTTGCTTGATGAAGTCTGCTTTTGAACCCCTTTAGTGAGTTTTCAGTTCAGTTGTATTCTTTAACTCCAAAATTTCTGTTTGGTTATTTTTAATATTTTCTATCTCTTTTTTTCTATGCTATCATTTTGCTTAGCATCATTTTCTTGAGCTCATTGATCTTTATAGTGTTTATTTTGAATTCTTTTTCTGGTAATTCATATACCTTTGTTTCATTATGGTCAGTTATTTATTTTGTTCCTTTGATTTGGCCATCTTTCCCTGTTTCTCCATGTATCTCATAACTTTGTGTTGACATCTGCTCATTTGAAAAAATAACCATGTTTCCAAGTTTTCATAGGCTGACTTTAAATAAGGGAAGACTGTATCCAATCAACCTGGCTAGAGATTCTGGGGACCTCCAAAAATTTTTTCAAGGGGGAGGGAATTATCTGGGCCCATGCATACAACTTATCAACTGGAAAGACTGAATGACTTTTTTTTTTTTTTCAGGAATTTTTAATCTCTTGCTCCCTCTGGTGTCTGTCTCTAATACTGTAAGTTTTTCAGCTTTACAATAGTAAGCTGCCCAGCTCTCTCTTACTTTCAGTGGCCACCAGGCATCCAGAGTATGCCAATCCCTGTCAGTGTTCTGAGTCTGGCAAGATACCAGTCTCTTGTACAGCCCTTAAAAAAAACAAAATTGCAGACTTATGCTTCTTTTCTTGAAGCCTTGGGTTTTATGCCTTTTCCCAATCACATCGACCACACCAAACTCCTCCCCACCCAGTGGTCACTTTTTATTTCAGCAGTCTCCATGCAGCCAAACTGTACTGGTTCGGTCAGTGTTCCAAATGAAGCAAGGCAGGAACTAATCTCTCAGCCAGCCTTTTGAAGAGTCAGAACAGCAGACACACACTCCACTCCTCTCCCTCCCTCCTGAGAAAGAAGTCTCAAGTCATGCAACTTCTCCCAATCACACTAAGTCATGTTGATTAGAGCAAGCCACTTGCTGATTTTCTTGATCTCATTGCTCCCCGAGCATCCAGACTGCTCTTCTGTCAGTCTTCTGGGTGAAGTGAGACACAAACTACTTCCTTTGGCTTATCTCTGGAAAGTCAGAACATTGGAGGCATGCTCCACTCTTTGCCTTTTCTCCAAAGGAGAAGTGATGGGCCAGGATTTTATTCCCTGATACTGAGCTGGGCTGGCTTGCAGGAGGTACTGATGCAGATAAAGTGAAATTGTTCTTCTTACCCAATTCAGTGCAGATGTTCTTGGCTTTGTATCACCTTGGATTACTGAAATTTCTTAACTGAGCCCTGGAATTCTCATAAAGTTATTTATATCCTCGTATTATTATTAAATCTGTTTGCCAGAGAACATGGACTGGTACTTCTTATTCTACCATCTTGCTGATATCACTCCTATGACAATGTTTGTAATGGAAAATACATATGTAATACATTTATATTCCTTAACAATAAAGAGATTAAGTGCATGTTTCCCTTACACTTTGTTGTTTCTGTTTCCCTTAGTTTAGAGTGATGATATCAGACGCTATCACATTTTTTTCATCTTTATTTAGGACCATAGTGTGTTATCAGTCAAAATAAGAATGATTACTAAATAAAAGACTTCCAAAAATATTATTTTGGATTCCTGTAGTCAAAATCCCAAGCAGTAGTGGTAATCTTCCTTGTTTTATTGTGGATGCCAATAACACTTCTCTTTTGTTTAAAGATTTATTTACTTATTTTTAGAGAGGGGGGAGGGGCAGAGAGAGAAGTAGAGAAAGAATCCCAAGCAGACTCCCCACTGAGCAAATAGCCTGCTCTGGGGCTTGATCTCTAGACCTTAAATAATTTAAAATACTGTTGTATTAAAGCTCTCAATACTGCTGTTGTGCATCAAATTAAGTAATTTGTCATTCGCAATGAAAAAGACCTGATTTGCTAACTGAACTCTTGTGATTGGTGGTTATTTGATGATGAGCCTAATTATATCACAGGCATTACTGTTGTTGTTTTGTTTATTCGGTATCAATTTGAAAAAGTACATTGAAGAGGACTGTTCTTATGAAGCATTTTGATATGCAAAGAAATATTTGAACAAAACAACAATTAACTGATAAACATTTAAATATTTAACATGTTTCAATGTATGTGTCAAGAGCAAAACTACAGTGTTTAAGGAAAATATCTCAAGAGCTGTACCACAGATCAGAAGTGTGGCACCTGAAAATATATTTAGTTATTGCATGCAAAATAGAGTGAAATTAGAAGTACATAAATGTCCACCTCATTAAAAATTATGGTAATCATCATTTATCTTGCCTTTTACCATATCAATTATGTTTGATCATGTTGAGCTGGACCAGGTAAAACCTGATTCCAAAAAACATTTTTCCTATGTAAAGAAATAAAGTGACTTTCACACAATAAAATACAAAGGTTTTTTTAGCTCTTTTATAATGTTCACAGGTTCTACCCTTCTGTTGTCTAACGGTTTGAAGTATTTCCCATGGCAGCTTAGATGCATGTTTTCTGTAGGTTTTTTGTATGAAATTTCACATGGTGAATCTGTTGATGAATGAAAGAATGAGGTGTAAATTTCCTTCAGTTGATAAAAATTCATTATTTATTAAGGGAGCTTTAACTAAGGGCCATGAGCTAAGAATAACATATAATTTCCTACATTCAGTGACTTTTTGATTAAACCTAATTTCAAAGTTAATAGAGATGTTTATGATACCATTTCACAGCATCTAAGGGATTTGCACTGTGTTACAATAATGTCGTCTGATAATAATTCTTGTTTCTACTATCATGGTCATTGGTAATAAGAGTTTTCTTTATAAGACATTATACTCAAAACTGAAACAAAACTCTGATAAAACTTTAGCTGAGGGCGCCTGGGTGGCTCAGTTGGTTAAGCAACTGCCTTCGGCTCAGGTCATGATCCTGGAGTCCCTGGATCGAGTCCCGCATCGGGTTTCCTGCTCAGCAGGGAGTCTGCTTCTCCCTCTGACCCCCGACCCTCCCCCCTCTCATGCTCTCTCTCTCTCAGTCTCTCTCAAATAAATAAATAAAATCTTAAAAAAAAAAAACCTTTAGCTGAGATTTTTTTAAGTAGACTAATTCAAGATAACACAAATATTGAATAATGTGCACCTTCCCTTCTTCTTTACTTTGATGAGTATCTGAATGAAAAAAAAATACAAATAGTAAAGAATAGATTTGATGTTTCACCTGAGGTGAGGATATGACTATTATTAAGGAGAAAAATGGTTTTAAAAGCCAACATGTATTTTATAACAAAATAAAAGTATGTCACATTTTATAATGAGCATTTTAAGAGAAAAGGGTTTTATCTTTATATTATTTATTTATTTATTCGGGTTTTAATGCAAATGTTTTAATTTGTTTGACAATTCTATTTGAACTATAATTGACATACAATGTTATATTAATTTCAGGTGCACAACATATTGATTTGACAATTCTATACACTACTCAGCCCTCACCACAATAAGTGTAGTCACCATCTGTCACCATGCAATATTATTACAATATTATTGACTTCATTCCTTGTGCTGTACTTTTCATCTGCATGACTTATTTATTTTATAATTAGAAGATTGTATCTTTTAATTTCCTTTATCTATTTCATCCATCTCCATGCACACATCTCTGACAAGCATCAATTTGTCCTCTGTATTTGGGTCCATTTTTGTATGTTCATTTTGTTTTATAGATTCCACATATAAGTGAAATCATGTAGTATATGTCTTTTTCCTTATGATTTTTTTCACTTAGCATAATACCCTTTAGGTCCATCTATGATGTTGCAAGTGTCAAGATTTCATTCTTTTTATGGCTAAGTAATATTCCATTATATACATAGCAGTTCTTCACCAATTCATCTACCAGTAGATATTTGGGTTGTTCCATATCTTAGCTATTGCTAATAATGCTGAAATAAATAGAGGTGAATATATCTTTTCAAATGAGTGTTTTTATTTTCTTTGGGTAAATACTCAGTTGTGGAATTACTTGATCCTATGGTGTTTTTATTTTTAATTATTTGACGAACCTTTATATTGTTTTCCATGGTTGTTGCACCAATTTATATTCTCACCAACAGTGCACATATGTTCCTTTTTATCCACATCCTTGCCAAGACTTGCTATTTTTTTGTCTTTTTCACACTAGTCATTTTGACTTGTATGAGGGGATATCTCACTGTGGTTTGGATCTGCATTTGCCTAATGATTAGTGAGGTTGAGCACCTTTTCATGTGTTTGTTGACCATGTGTATGTCTTCCTTGGAAAAATGTCTATTCAGATCCTCAACCCACTTTTTAATTAGATTGTTTGTTTTTACGGTGTTAACTTGTATAAAGTATTTATATATTTTGCATATTAACCCCTATCAGATATAAATTTGACTTATTTTTTTTTGCTTTTCATTTTTTAAATGTTTTCTAAGAACATGTAAACTATATTTAGATTATTTCCAGCAGTTCTTACTATTTTTTTTATTTTGAGTCAAGCATACATTATATTTCATAGACTTTTATAAGGATTTAAGACATTATCATTTAAACAGTGTCCTGTTGAAATAGATGTGTGTGGGGCCAGTAGATATTTTTGAGTAATGACTAAAGTACTTGACATTTCCTCCACTGAGAATATATAAGAAGGTAAGCACTAAAAAGTAAAAATACGGATGTCCATACCCAGTCACATCCTTGACTCAAAGAATCACTCAGGGTAAAAGAATCAAGGGACCTGTATAATAGGACTTTTCAAATTAGGATTTTAAGAAAAAAAATGAGCCCTGTTGACTGTCATCATATTAATTTTTAAAAAAAGTATATGGAAGACTGTTATGACTCATTTGTGGAAGATTTCATACAGTAGGAGGCAGCAGAGGGACGTGACAGTCTACAGGTGTTACAAAAGACCTTGAGGCAGTAACACTCAAAGTTTTGTCCACAATCAGTTTTATAACATATTCTTTGGTAAAATATGTTTCAAAAATCATACTCTAGGTAATGGGAATAATAGTGATTGGCATAAAAATGGTGAAAGTTTTCTTGAGGTCTCCAGACAGATCCAGCCTATTTGAATCTAGGGAAGAACACAATTTAGACTCAATCTGGCAACGTCTTCTAAGCAGTATTTAATACTGCTTCTGTATTTAAATAGCTATCAAATTAAGGACTAATTAGCTCGAGGCATTTAGTGATTTTTTTTCAGTGTGATTTTATTGTTACAACTGTCAAACAATTTTGTGCACCAAGTTGGGTATTCTAATATGGATAAAATTTCAATTTTATTAAAGCAAAGTAATAGCAAAAGGTAAAGTTAGACATCTGATAGAGACAGAACTGGGTGACCTCCAAGTTTGCTTTCAAATATACAATTCTATCATGAGTATACAAACATGCTTGCCCTTAATAGATTCCAATAAAGGACACTGAATATATTAGACTAAGAGCCACCAAACCTTGATTCAAATCTTAAAATGTATTTGAAGTGGAATATAAGAAGCAAAACAAATGAGCAAAGGGGTAAAAGAGAGAGAGAGGCAAACCAAGAAATGGGCTTTTAAGTATAGAGCACGAACTGATGGTTACCAGAGGAGAGGTAGGTGGGGGGTTGGGTTATATAGGTGATGAAGATTAAGGAGTACACTTGTGATGAGCACTGGGTGATGTAGTAAATGTTGAATCACTATATTGTACACCTGAAACTAATATTATACTGTATGTTAACTAACTATAATTTAAAGAAAAACTTTAAAAATGTATTCTATTTCAAAATTAAGTGTGGATGTTTTGTGTAAAAATTATTTGGATTACAACTAATGTGGGAGGAAAGCACTGAAGATGTCATTGCTATATTTATTATTATGAGTGATTTAACACCCATTTATTTCTACCCTGCCCTCCCCATTTTTTTAGTTTTGCTCATTCAATCAGGGAGTATAAACCAATGTTGGAACAACTATTCAGTTTAGCATGTAACTTTTCCTTTTCAATATTTTTTTAGCATTTGTTTATTTTGATATATTTAGAATATAATTTATACTTAACCGTATATGATTCATGGATTTTTAAAGACTCACTAGTTGTCCTTTTATACTACTTTTCCTTTCTGGATATGTTAATATTTAACTGATATTTATAAAGTCATGTAACTGATATATTCACAAAGACCTTGCCCATCAGAAAATGGCTTGTGTTTGATTTTACACATAAAATGTTTATTGCTGCAGAGAAATCTGAAAATTTCTGATTTGGGTTCTTTTGTAAATAAACTATTAGTTTTTGTTACAGCTTATATGCTTATAGAATTCTAAAATTTAGCACTTTTCTCTTGCCCAGTGAAATGGGATTTAGTGTGAATGCCCAAAGTTCCAGTTAGGGGAGAGGCCTTCAGTAAGGGGTTCATGTGGGGTAAGGAGAGTGGTTTCAGGGGAACCCAAGGATATGAGAGCCTCCTGGATGAGTGCTGATTTAGTAAGCAGGTCCAGTGAGGCCCACTCCTGGCTGAGATTCCATACTGCTGGCATTTCAGGAGTTGTCTGCTGGAGGTGCCCAGATCACCAAGTCTAGGGCTTGCTCTCTGAGATGGAAAAACAGAACAGTTACAGCAGTTCAAATGAAAGTCTGTAATTGTGTGGGCTCAGATAAAATTTGGGCATGCAGGTGAAGTAATGTTCTGCATTGAAAAATAAAATGCTTGTTTGGGAGATAGTCCAAGATGGCAAAGGACTAGGAGACCTTAGTTTTGTCTGATCCCAGGAATTCAGCTAGATAGCTATCAAATCATTCTGAACACCTGCAACTCAACCAGAGATCTAAGAAAAGAATAGCTGCAACTCTACAGATAGATAAGCGACCACTTACCACAAGGTAGGAGGTGCAGAGAAGTGAATTTGAAGTGATATATGGGAAAATAGACCATGGGGAGAAGGAGCCTCCATCAGCCAGCACCAGAAAGTGATATAGCAGCAGAGCACAAAATCAGAACTTTTGGAAGTCTGCTCTGGTGAGGAATGTCCTGCCTGAAAGTCACTCAGGTGGTGAAGTGGGGTGGAATCCTAGGTGGGATAATGTGGTCTCAGGATCCCTGGGGTCACAGGAAAACCAGGGGTGCCAGAGTGCTGCCAAGTTCCCAGGCATCAGAGCTGGGAAGGTGGCTAAAATCAGAGAGCTCAGGAGTGGGCTTTCAGCTCAGTGTTGCCATATACCATGAACTGTGGCATGGTCAGGCGACGACTCTCTAAACAGGGGCCCAGCAAGTGGAAGAAACCCCTCACTCCCCCAGGAGGAGCAGCACAAGAGACTCCAAGTGGGGTCGTGTGCCTGAGATAGAAATGTTCAGTCACGGGCTGTGTGAGACAGGAGCAATTGATTTTCCTGGAGGGTGCAATGAGGGGTGGGGCCCCAAGCTTTTGGCTCCAGACCTGAAGATTGGGAGGCTACCATTTTCATTCTCAACCTCTAAGCAGAGCAGAAAGCCTTCAGGGAACAAAAGTCACATAGAGCAATCCGGAGCAGCATACATAGCCTAGCCCCCTGCAAGGGCAGTGCAATTCTGCTTGGGGCAAAGACATCTGGGAATCAGGACAACCGGCCCATCCCCGCAGAAGATCAGCAAGAATATCTGGCCAAGACCAAGTTTACTGATCACACAAAACTGCAAAACTTCAGCTCTCGGGAAAAATAGAATATAGAATTTATGTTTTTTTTTTTTCCCCCATGGATCTTTCAATTTTAATTTTTTCTTTCCCCTTTTCAACCAATTTCTTATTTTATCAACTTGTTAATTTTTTTTTAATTTTCATATTTTACACTTATATTCTATCCTTTCATTGTATTTAATTTTATTTTTGTGTGTGTATGTGTATATATATATATATATATATATATATATATATATATATATATATTATTTTGCTTTCATTGTAATTATTAGATGCAGTTTCTTCTAACAAACAGACCAAAATACACCCAGAATCTACTGTGTTGCTCTGTTCTCCTCACCAGTATGATCATATTCTCTCTCTTTCTTCTTCTTCTTCTTAGCCTTTTAAAATTTTCATCTTTTCAGTTATATTATAGCCTTTCAATGTATTTAATTTTATTTTTGTATATATATATAAGTTTTTATTTCCTTACAATTTTGGGATGTAGTTTCATCTAACAAACAGACCAAAACAGACTCAGGTTATAGCGTATTGCTCTGTTGTGTTCACATGTTTGTTTGCACTCCTTTCTTTTTTTTTTTTTTTTGTCTTTTAATTTTCATTTTTACAGTTACATTCTATCATTTCAATGTATTTAATTTTATTTTTGTACAAGTATTTCTTTCTTTATAATTTTGGGATCTAGTTTTCTAAAAAAAAACAGACCAAAATACACACAGATCCAGTGTATTACTCTGTTCTGTTCACTTGTCTGATTATATTCTTTTTTCAATTTTTTTTTTCTAGTTTTGGGTTTCTTCTGATTTGTTTAGTGTATATTTCTTTGGGGTCATTGTTGCCATTTTAGTATTTTGTTCTCTTATTTATCTGTTCTTCTCCAGACAGAATGACAAGATGGAAAAACTCACCTCAAAAAGGAGAACAAGAAGCAATACTGATAGCCAGGGACCTAATCCCTATGGATATAAGTAAGGTGTCAGAACTACCGTTTAGAATAATGATCATAAAGTCACTAGCTGGGCTAGAAAAAAGCATAGAAGACACTAGAGAATCCCTTTCTGGAGAAATAAAAGAACTAAAATCTAATCAAGTCAAAACAAAGAAAGTTATTAATAAGATGAATCAAAAATGGAGCCTGTAACTGCTAGGATAAAGGAGACCGAAGAGAGAATTTGTGATATAGAAGACACAATGAGGGAGAATAAAGAAGCCGAGAAAAAGAGAGATAAACAACTACTGGGTCACGAGAGGAGAATTCAAGAGATAAGTGATACCATAAAGCAAAACAATATTAGAATAACTGGGATACCAGAAGAAGAGGAAAGAAAGAGAGGGGCAAAAGGTATATTGGAGCAAATTATACCTGAGGACTTCCTTAATCTGGGGAAGGAAACAGGCATTCAAGTGCAGGAGGCAGAGAGAACCCCCTTCAAAATCAATAAAAATAGGTCAACACCCTGACATCTAATAGTGAAACTTGCAAATCTCAGAGACAAAAGAGAAAATCCTGAAAGCCACACAGGAAAAGAGGTGCATAAGGTTTCTACAAGGGTAGAAACATCAGACGGGCAGCATACTTATCCACAGAGATCTGGCATGCCAGAAAGGACTGGCATGATATATTCAAGGTGTTAAATGAAAAAAAAAATGCAGCCAAGTATACTTTATCCAGCAAAGATTCATTGAGAATACAAGGAGAGATAAAGAGCTTCCAGGACAAATAGAAACTAAAGGAATTTGTAATCACTAAACCAGGCCTGCAAAAAATGATAAAGGGCTCCTTTAAGTGAAGAGAGACCCCAAAAGTAACATAGACCAGAAAGGAACAGAGAAAATCTACACAGTGACTTTACAAGTAATACACTGGCATTTAATTCATATCTTTAAATAGTTACTCTGAATGAAAATGGGCTAAATACGCCAATTGAAAGGCACTGGGAATCAGATTGGATAAAAAAGCAAGACCCATTGTTATGCTGTCTTCCAGAGACTCATTTTAGATGTAAAGATACCTCCAGATTGAAAGTGAGGGGTGGAGAACCATTTATCATGCTAATGGACATTAAAAAGAAAACTGGGTTAACAATCATTATATTAGACAAATTAGATTTTAAACCAAAGACTGTATAAAGAAATGAAGAGGGACACTATATCACACTTAAAGGGTCTATCCAACAAGAAGATCTAGCAATTGTAAACATTTATGCCCCTAACATGGGAGCAGTCAATTATATCAACCAATTAATAACCAAATTAAAGAAACACATTGATAATAATATAATAACCATATGGGACTTTAACAGCCCACTCAGAGCATGGGCAGATCATCTAAGCAAAATATCACCAAGGAAACAAGGGCTTTGAATAACACACTGGACTAGATGGACTTCACAGATATTTTCAGAGCATTCCATCCTAAAGCAACAGAATACATATTCTTCTCAAGTGAACATGGGACATTCTCCAAGATAGATCATATACTGGGTCACAAATCAGACCTCAACTGTTAAGAAAAGGTTGGGATCTTCCCCTGCATATTTTCAGACAGAATGCTTTGAAACTTGAACTCAATCACAAGAGAAAATTTGGAAGGAATTCAAATACATGGAAGCTAAAAAGGATCCTACTAAAGAATGAATGGGTCAACCAGGTAATTAAGAATTTTAAAAATTCATGAAAACGAATGAAAACGAAAACACAACTCTTCAAAACCTTTGAGATACAGTAAAGGCAGTCCTAAATGGGAAGTATACATCAATACAAGCCTTTGTCAAGAAACAAGAAAGGTCTCAAATACACAACCTAATATTACACCTAAAGGAGCCTGAGAAAGAACAGCAAATAAAGCCTAAACCAAGCAGGAGAAGAGAAATAATAAAGATCAAAGCAGAAATCAATGAAATAGAAAATAAATTAACAGTAGAACAGATGAATGAAACCTAGGAGCTGGTTCTTTGAAAGAATTAATAAGATTGATAAACCCCTGGCCAGACTTAACAAAAAGCAAAGAGAAAGGACCCAAATAAATAAAATCATGAATGAAAGGGGAGAGCTCACAACCAACACCAAGGAAATCCAAACAATTATAAGAACATATTATGAGCAACAATATGCCGACAAATTAAGCAATCTGGAACAAATGGATGCATTCTTAGAGACACAAAACTACCAAAATTGAAACAGGAAGAAATAGAAAACCTTAACGGACTCATAACCAGCAAGGGAACTGAAGCAGTAATCAAAAATCTCTCAACAAACAAGAGTCCAGGACCAGATGGCTTCCCAGAGGAATTCTACCAAACATTTAAAGAATTAATACCTATTCTTCTGAAGCTGATTCAAAAAACAGAAGTGGAAAGAAAACTTCGAAAGTCTTTTTATGAGGCCAGCATTACCTTGACCCCAAAACCAGGCAAAGACCCCACCAATAAGGAGAATTTCAGACCAATATCCCTAATGAACATGAATACCCAAATTCCCACCAAGATGGAAAAATAAAATAAGATGAAATCAGAGAGGGAGAAAAAACATAAGAGACTCTTAACTATAGGAAACAAACAGGGTTGCTGGAGGGGAGGTGGCTGGGGAGATGGGTAACTGGGTGATGGGCATTAAGGAGGGCATGTGATATAATGAGCACAGGGTGTTATATGCAACTGATGAATTACCGAACTCTACATCTGAAACGAATGGTACACTGCATGTTAACTAATTGAATTTAAATAAGTTAATAACAAATAAAAACTTAATTCTTTATAACCATTTGACCTTTCACATGGTTTCTTTTTATCTCACCTTGATCATATATCTCTTTTCCAGGACTTACTTCTGAGTTCCACCTAAGCTCTATCTAGGCTGTCTTTATTTCTGAAGAGCCATGTTCTCCCTTTGTGATTTTCTAGTTTTTATTCTCAGTTCAAATAATATTTTCTAACAACTGGAGAAGTAATAAATCAATGGATCCCACTCAAATGTTCTCCCTTTTTCATTTAAACTAGAGCAATTGGGAGGACATTCTTAGAATGGTCATCATCCTCTCTTTGGAGGCTGTTTTCAGTAGCCATTTCAAGAGCCAGTTAGTCATAAAGTGTTGTGTTATGGATATTAGGGATATAGAAGCAAATAAGATTTTATATCTCAAGCAAATTATTTTTCTCCTTTTCTACAGATTATCTCATGTTTTATGCCCTTTTGCCTCAAAGAAAGGTCAGTCATGTGGACCATATTATTTATGTCTCTGTAGAAGATCCACCCAATTTTCCAAGAGATGTTATAGCTAAGGTAATAGGGTTACTATTTGAAAATTTTAGGATGGATAGAAGTGCAGGGTTGTTCCTATATAAGTGACTTCGTATCTAAGCAGGAAGGATAAGTAATATGTATGACAAAGATGGGAAGCTCTCCTGAATCTCCAAGATCTCCAAATCAGGCACTACTGGGAGAAATTGAAAGAGCTATACACTACATAACCTGACCCATACTAGGAGGTACCCATAAGATGTGGGAAAGGTGAAAAATTATCTTGTGTCACTAGAGAAAGAGATTCAGAGAAATATATGCTGCAAACTACAGCAAGAAATGAGATGCAGTGTTGTGTTTTATAGTGGGAAGTATCACACTCTTTTGTTTCCTAAATATTCTTGAAGGCTCAAGGCAATAAACCTCATTAAAATTGTGCAAAACTAAAATCAATCCCTAGAGGGCTTTTGAAGTTACCAAAATTTCTGAGGACATGCAATCCCTGAACATTCTGGGAGTGACAGTGGAAGTTATTTCTTTTTTTTTTTTTTTTTAAGATTTTATTTATTTATTTGAGAGAGAGAATGAGATAGAGAGAGCATGAGAGGGGGGAGGGTCAGAAGGAGCAGCAGACTCCCTGCTGAGCAAGGAGCCCGATGTGGGACTCGATCCTGGGACTCCAGGATCATGACCTGAGCCGAAGGCAGTCGCTTAACCAACTGAGCCACCCAGGCGCCCGACAGTGGAAGATATTGACAGTAGTGCAGGCTATTTGTTGAGATGAAAGATATTGCTGGGGCTATGCCATGGCAGTTGCCATTAAGAATGTTGACATTATGAACAACTTGGTATACGTCTCATTGAGGGTAAAATCTGGTTAGATTGACGTTTCAGAAATGCAAGTTGTTTAGGACCCTTAAATATTCAGCAGGGAGACTATGAATATAAGAATTATATCACACAAAATGATTCATTTTTTTTAACCCCGTGACATGTATTTAGTGTGGAAAGGTGAACTAATTTTAGTGTACTGTCTAATTTATCTAGTTTATTCACCACTGGAAAATACCTGTCAAGGTACAATTTGTTTTGTGTTTGATTTGTTCTTGTTTTGAGGGGCTATAATTGGATATTTGAGAGAGAATTTTATAATATTAAATTTGCTTTATTTAAAAAGGATATTTTATTGATGGAAAAATCTTTCTGAAAATAAATGAGTTTTTCCTATGTTATTTATTTATTTTTAATCAAATGATTTCTATGCCTTGATCTCTCAAATAAAATGGAGAAAGGAAAATATTTTAAAGAACTGAATCACTTTTTTTCAGAACATGACAGGATAATTTGAGATATTTACTAGGTATAGAATGCGTGACTGGAATTTAAGAGGGAATTTTTTAAGGTTTACCACAAATTTGAAAATATGCAATTTATTCACTGGATATAATAGATTGATAATATCAGATGAATATTTTATTATAATACCATTACCTTATCTTTAAAATTCAAATTGATGCTGAAAGCACACTAGTAAATAATTATATTTATGAAAGCATAACTGTTAATAGAAAACTTTATAAAATATCATTTAATGCTGAATCTGAAGCAGACCCCAAAGGAAAGGCAAAGAACTTGGAGGAATTCCAGGTAAGTTCAAAGTATTTTCATGTATTTTATCATATTTTTAGTGATTATACATTTGTAGAATTGGAAGATTCACAAAATGAGAACGCCATCTGTGCATTTTCTATTTTTTTATACAAAGGATCATCTCCTGATTTAGATTCTTTTTTTATTTTATTTTTATTTTTTAAGGTTTTATTTATTTATTTGAGAGAGCGAGAATGAGAGAGAGAGAGAGAGAGCATATGAGAGGGAGGAGGGTCAGAGGGAGAAGCAGACTCCCTGCTGAGCAGGAAGCCTGATGCGGGACTCGATCCCAGAACTCCAGGATCATGACCTGAGCCAAAGGCAGTTGCTTAACCAACTGAACCACCCAGGTGCCCCGATTCTTTTTTTTAAATTTTTTATTGTTACGTTAATCACCATACATTACATCATTAGTTTTTGATATAGCGTTCCATGATTCATTGTTTGTGTATAACACCCAGTGCTCCATGTAGAACATGCCCTCTTTAATACCCATCACCAGGCTAACCCATCCTCCCACCCCCTCCCCTCTAGAATCCTCAGCTTGTTTTTCAGAGTCGATCATCTGTCATGGTTCGTCTCCCCCTCTGATTTACCCCTCTTCATTCTTCCCCTCCTGCTATCTTCTTCTTCTTCTTCTTTTTTTTAACATATAATGTATTATTTGTTTCAGAGGTACAGATCTGTGATTCAACAGTCTTGCACAATTCATAGCATTCACCATAGCACATACCCTCCCCAATGTCTATCACCCAGCCACACCATCCCTCCCACTCCCCACCATTCCAACAAACCTCAGTTTGTATCCTGAGATTAATAATTCCTCAAATCAGTGATGTCATATGATGCATGTCTTTCTCTGACTGACTTATTTCGCTCAGCATAACACCCTCCAGTTCCATCCACGTCGTTGCATATGGCAAGATCTCATTCCTTTTGATGGCTGCATAATATTCCATTGTATATATATACCACTTCTTCTTTATCCATTCATCTGTTGATGGACATCTTGGCTCTTTCCAGAGTTTGGCTATTGTGGACATTGCTGCTATAAACATCGGGGTGCACGTACCCCTTCGGATCCCTACATTTGTACTTTTGGGGTAAATACCCAGTAGTGCAATTGCTGGATCATATGGTAGCTCTACACATTCAATGCAATCCCCATCAAAATACCATCAACTTTTTTCAAAGAAATGGAACAAATAATCCTAAGCTTTGTATGGAACTAGAAAAGATCCCAAATAGCCAGAGGAATGTTGAAAAAGAAAAGCAAAGCTGGTAGCATCACAATTCCGGACTTCAAGTTCTATTACAAAGCTGTCATCATCAAGATATTATGGTGCTAGCACAAAAACAGACACATAGATCAATGGAACAGAACAGAGAGCCCAGGAATGGACCCTTAACTCTATGGTCAACTAATCTTTGACAAAGCAGGAAAGAATGTCCCATGGAAAAAAGACAGTCTCTTCAACAAATGGTGTTGGGAAAAATGGACAGCCACATGCAGAAGAATGAAACTGGACCATTTCCTTACACTACACACAAAAATAGACTCAAAATGGTTGAAAGACCTCAATGTGAGACAGGAGTGCATCAAAATCCTAAAGGAGAACACAGGCAGCAACCTCTTCGACCTCAGCCACAGCAACTTCTTCCTAGAAACATCATCAAAGGCAAGAGAAGCAAGGGCAAAAATGAACTATTGGGACTTCATCAAGATAAAAAGTTTTTGCACAGCAAAAGAAACAGTCAACAGAACCAAAAGACAACTGACAGAATGGGAGAAGATATTTGCAAATGACATATCAGATAAAGGGCTAGTATCCAAAATCTATAAAGACCTTATCAAACTCAACACCCAAAGAACAAATGATCCAATCAAGAAATGGGCAGAAGACATGAACAGACATTTTTCCAAAGAAGACATCCAAATGGCCAACAGACACATGAAAAAGTGTTCAACATCGCTCGGCATCAGGGAAATCCAAACCAAAACCTCAATGAGATACCAGCTCACACCAGTCTGAATGGCTAAAATTAACAAGTCAGGAAACAACAGATGTTAGTGGGGATGCAGAGAAAGGGGAACCCTCCTACACTGTTGGTGGGAATGCAAGCTGGTGTAGCCACTCTGGAAAACAGTATGGAGGTTCCTCATAAAGTTGAAAATAGAGCTACCATATGATCCAGCAATTGCACTACTGGGTATTTACCCCAAAGATACAAATGTAGGGATCCGAAGGGTACATGCACCCCAATGATTATAACAGCAATGTCCACAATATTTAAACTATGTAAAGAGCCAAGATGTCCATCGACAGATGAATGGATAAAGAAAATGTGGTGTGTATATATACAATGGAGTATTATGCAGCCATCAAAAGGAATGAAATCTTGCCATTTGCAATGACATGGATGGAACTGAAGGGTATTACGCTGAGCGAAATAAGTCAATCAGAGAAAGACATGTATCATATGATCTCACTGATATGAGGAATTCTTAATCTCAGGAAACAAACTGAGGGTTGCTGGTGTGGTGGGGGGGTGGGATGGTTGGGGTGGCTGGGTGATAGACATTGGGGTGGGTATGTGCTATGGTGAGTGCTGTGAATTGTGTAAGACTGTTGAATCACAGACCTGTGCCTCTGAAACAAATAATACATTATATGTTAAAAAAATGATAGCAGGAAGGGAAAAATGAAGGAGTGGAGATTGGAGGGGGAGATGAACCATGAGAGAGTACACTCTGAGAAACAAACTGAGGGTTCTAGAGGGGAGGGGTGGGGGGATGGGTTAGCCTGGTGATGAGTATTAAAAAGCGCATGTACTGAATGGGATACTGGGTATTATATGCAAACAATGAATAATGGAACACTATATCAAAAACTAATGGTGTAATGTACGGTGATTAACATAACATAATAAAAATTAAAAAAAAAAGTAATAAAGACTAAAATAGAACAGAGAAAATCTCCAGAAACAATGATTTAACAGGTAATACAATGGTACTAAATTTGTATCTATCAATAATCAATCTGAATGTAAATGGACTAAATGCTCCCTCCAATTAAAACACAGGTGTCAGAATGGATTAAAAAACAAGACCCATTTATATGCTTCCTACAAGAGACTCATTTTATTTATTTATTTTTATAAATTTTATTTTTATTTATTTTTTTAAGATTTTTTTTATTTGACAGAGAGAGACACAGTGAGAGAGGGAACACAAGCAGGGGAAGGGACAGAGGGAGAAGAAGACTCCCCAATGAACAGGGATTCTGATGCGGGGCTTGATTCCAGGACCCTGGGATCATGACCTGAGCTGAAGGCAGATGCTTAATGACTGAGCCACCCAGGCGCCCCTACAAGAGACTCATTTTAGACCTAAAAATACATTCACATTGAAAATAAGGTAACGGAGAGCAATTTGTCATGCTAATGGATGTCAAAAGAAAGCCAGATAGCCATACTTATATGACACAAACTAGATTTTAAACTTAAGACTATAACAAGAGATGAAGACTGGCACTATATCATAATAAGGGGGTCTATCCAAAACAACATGACCTAAAACTGTAAATATTTCTGTCCCCAACTTGGGAGCACCCAGATATATAAATCAATTAATCATAAAGTAAATCATTGATAACAATACAAGAGTAGGGGACTTTAACATCCCATTTATAGCAATGGACAGATTATTTAAGCAGAAAATCAGCAAACACAATGGCCTTGAATGACACACTGGACCAGATGGACTTAACAGATATATTCAGTACATTTCATCCCAAAGCAGCAGAATACAGTCTTTTTGCCTTCATATCGACATTCTCCAGCGGGTTACAAATCAGGCCTCAACAAGAATAAAAAAGATTGAGATTATACCATGCATATTTTCTGTCCACAATGCCATGAAACTTGAAGTGAACCACAAGAAAAAATGGGGAACGGCAACAAATACATGGAGGTTAAAAGAACATCCTTCTATAGAATGGATTGGTTAACCAGGAAATTAAAAAGGATATTAAAAAATACATGGAAACAAATGAAAATGGAAACAACAATACAAAATATATGGGATGCAACAAAAGTGGTACAAAGAGGGAATTACATAGCTCAATAGGCAGGACTAACTCAAGAAGAAAAATCTCAAATATAAAACCTAAACTTATACCTAAAGAAGATAGAAAAACAATAAATGAAGCTTAAAACCAACAAAAAGAGGAAAATAAAGATTACAGCAAAAATAAATGATACAGAAACAAACAAACAAACAAAAACACAGTACAGGTGCCTGGGTGGCTCAGTTAAGCGACTGCCTTCAGCTCAGGTGATGATCCCAGAGTCCTGGGATTGAGTCTTGCATTGGGCTCCCTGCTCAGTGGGTAATCTGCTTCTCCTTCTCCCTCGCCCTTCCCCCTGTTTGTTCTCTCTCTCTATCTCTCACTCTCTCATAAATAAATAAATAAATAAATAAATAAATAAATAAATAAATAAAGAGAAAAACACAGTAGAAGAAATCAATGAAACCTGTAGCTGGTTCTTTCAAAGAATTAATAAAATTGATAAACCCTGGCCAGACTTATCAAAAAGAAAAGAGAAAGGACCCAAATAAATAAAATTACAGATGAGAGATGAAAGATCACAACCAAAACCGCAGAAATAACAAGAGAATAAATATAAGAGAATATTATGAAAACTGAAATGCCAACAAACAGGGCAATCTGGAAGAAATGGACAAATTCTTAGAAACATACAAACTACCAAAGGTGAAACAGGAACAAATAGAAAAATCGAACAGACGAATAACCAGAAAAGAAATTGAATCAGTAATCACAAATCTCTCAACAAACAAAAGTCCAGGGACAGATGGCTTCCCAGTGGAATTCTGCTAAACATTTAAGGAAGAGTTAGCACTTATTCTTCTCAAACTATTCCAAAAAATAAAAATGGAAGGAAAACTTCCAAACTCACTCTGAGGACAGCATTGTCTTGATTCTAAAACCAGACAAAGACCCCACTAAAAAAGAGAACTATAGGCCAATATCCATGATGAACGTGGATGCAAATATTCTCAATAAAATACTAGCAAATCAAATCCAACAGTAGATTAAAAGAATCATTCACCACAATCAAGTGGGATTTATTCTTGGACTGAAAGTGTGGTTCAATATTCACAAATCAATCAACGTAATACACCACATTAATAAAAGGAAAGATAAGAACCATATGATCCTCTCAATAGATGCAGAGAGAGCATATGACAAAATACAGTATCTATTATTGATAAAAACCCTCAACAAAAGGGCTAGATCTATAAAGACCATATATCAAAGACCCACAGCTAATATAATCCTCAATGGGGAAAAACAGAGCTTTTCCTCTAGGGACAGCAACAAAACAGGGATGTCCACTCTCAACCATTATTTAACATAATACTGGACATTGAGCCTGAACAAGCAGACTACAAAAAGAAATAAAAATCATCCAAATTTGCAAAGAAGCCAAACTTTCACTACTGCAGATGACATGATACTCTATGTAAAAAACATGAAAGACTACACCAGAAAAATTGCTAGAACTGATACACAAATTCAGTAAAGTCGCAGGATAAAAAACCAATGTACAAAAATTTGTTGCATTTCTATACACCAGTAATGAAGTAGCAAAAAGGGGTTGTACCAAAAACCATAAGATACCTAGGAGTAAACCTAACCAAAGAGGTAAAGGATCTGTACTCTGAAAACAAGAGAACACTTACGAAAGAAATTGAAGATGACACAAAGCAATGGAAAAACATTCTATGCCCATGGATTGGAAAAATAAACAAATAATCTAAAAATGTATCTACTACCCGAAGCACTCTATACATTAAATGCAATCCTTATCAAAATACCACCAGTATTTCTCACAGAGCTATACAAACAATCCTAAGATTTGTTTGGAAACACAAAATATCCTGAATAGCCAAAGTAATCTTGAAGAAGAGAAGCAAAGCTGGAGTTATCACCATTCTGGACTTCAATCTCTATTACAAAGCTGTAGTGACCAAGATAATATGTTACTGGCACAAAAACAGACACATACATCAATGGAACATAATAGAAAACCCAGCAATGGACTCACATCTATATGGGAAACTAACTTTTGACAAAGCAGGAAAGAATATCCAATGGAAAAAAGACAGTCTCTTCAACAAATGGTGTTGGAAAAACTGGACAGCAACATGCGAAGGAATGTATCTGGACCATTTTTTACACCATACACAAACATAAATTCAAAATGGATGAAAGATCTAAATGTGAGACAAAGAAACCATCAAAATCCTACATGTTACTACACAGGCAGAAACTTCTTTGATATTGTTTTGGCAACTTTGTTCTAGATATGTCTCCTTAGGCAAGGGAAACAAAAGCAAAAATGAATTATTGGGACTTCATCCAGATACAAATCTTCTGCATAGTGAAGGAAAGAATCACAAAACTAAAAGGCAACCTTAGGAATGGGAGAAGATACTTACAAATGACACATATGATAAAGGATTAATATCCAAAATCTATAAAGAACTTAATGATACTCAACACCCAGAGAACAAATAATCCAGTTAAGGAATGGGCAGAAGATATGAATGGACACTTTTCCAAAGAAGACATCTATGTGGCTAACAGACACATGAAGAGATGCTCAACATTACTTACGATCAGGAAATAGAAATGAAAACTATAATGAGATATCACCTCAAATCTGTCAGAATGGCTAAAATTAACAACATAGGAAACAATAAGTGTTGGTGAGGATGTGGAGAAAGGGAAACCCTCTTAGACTATTGATGGGCATGCAGACTGCTGCAGCCACTGTGGAAAACAGTATGGAGGTTTCTCAAAAAGTTCAAAATAGAAATACCCTATGATCCAGTAATTGCACTACTAGATATTAACCAAGGGATATATATATATATATATATATATATATATATATATATATATATATAAGTAAGTTGAACGGACACATGCAGCCTGATATTTGTAGCAGTATTATCAACAATAACCAAATTATGGGAACAGCCCAAATGTCCACTGACTGATGAATGGATAATGAAGTTGTTGTATATACATACAATTGAGTATTACTCAGCTGTAAAAAAGAATGAAATCTTGCCATTTGAAATCATATGGATGGAGCTAGAATGTATTAGGCTAAGTGAAATAAGTCAGTCAGAGAAAGACAAAGACCATTTGATTTTACTCATATGTGGAATTTAAGAAACAAAACAGATGACAATAGGGGGAAAAAGTGAGAGGCAAACCATAAAACTGACTCTCATATATATAGAACAAACTGAGTGTTGCTGCAGGGTAGGTGGGTGGGGGTATGGGCAAAATGGCTGATGGGTATTATGGAGAACACTTCTTATGACGAACATTGGGTTTTTGTATGTAAGTGATGATCAGTAAATTCTACTGCTGAAACTAATATACACTATATGTTAAATACCTGGAATTTGAAGAAAATGAAGGGATGAAAAAACATTTACCATGCCAAATGAAGCAAATAGAAAAAAGCCCATGTAGTTATATCTATATCAGATCATATAGACCCTAAAGATTTTATGTATGTATGTATGTATGTATGTATGTATGTATGTATGTATGTATTTAGGTATGTATGTATTTAGGTATGTATGTATGTGAGGGAGAGAGAGAGACAGAGTGCAAGGGAGGAGCAGAGGGAGAATGAGAGAGAGCAGTAAAGAATTCCAAGCAGACTCCACTCTGAGCATGGAGCCTAATGCAGGTCTCAATCTCACGATCCTGAGATCATGACCTGAGCCAAAATCGAGTGGGATACTTAACCAGCTGAACCACCCAGGCACCTCCAGGTAATATAGACTTTAAACAGAGAGTGTAGCAAGACAGAAAGAAGTCCATTCCATAATTACAGAAGGACCAATCCATGAAGAGATGATAACTATTATAAATATCTGTGCACCCAACAATGGAGTACCTAAATATATGAAATGAATATTAACATACATATAGAGAGAAATTGATGTTAGTACAATAGTAGCAGTGGGCTTTAATACTCCACTTACATCAATGAGTAGATCATCCAGGCATAAAATAATTACGAAAACAGTGACTTTGAATGACACATTAGACTAGATGGACATAACAAATATATACAGAACATGCCTTCAAAAAACATACATTTTTAAGTGCACATGGAACATTCTCCAGAATACATAATAAATTGTGGAAGAAACCAAGAAACAGACTCTTAACTGTGCAGAACAAACTGATGGTTACCAGAGGGGAGCTTGGTGGAGAGATGGGTTAAATAGGTGATGGGGATTAAGGAATGCACTTGTGATGAGCACCAAGTGTATGTAAGTGTTGAATCATAAATTTTACACCTGATACTAATATTAAACTATATGTTAACTAACTGGAATTTAAATTTACAAAATAAATAAAACAAGTCAATAAATTTAAGAAATTTGAAATCATACCATGCATCTTTTTAAAATACAATTCTGTGAAACTACAAATCAATCACAAGAGAAAAACTAGAAGTAACACAAACATGTAGAGGCTAAACTGCAAATACTAAGCAAAAAATGGGTCAACAAAGCAATTACAGAAGAACCCAAAAATACTTGGAGATAAATGAAAATAAAAACATAATGGTTCAAAATTTGGGGGATACAGCAAAAGCAGTTCTAAGATGGAACTATATATCAATGCAGACCTACCTCAGGAAACAAGAAAAAACTCAAATAAGTAATCAGATATTACACGAAAGACCTAGAAAAAAAAACAAAACAAAATCCAAGGTGAGTAGAAGGAGAAAAATAATAAGAGACAGAGCAGAAATAAATGGCATACAGACTTTAAAAAAAGAAAAAAAAACAATAAAACCCCAAACAGTTTTTTTTTTAAAGATAAACAAAATTGACAAATTCTTACCCAGACTCATTAAGGAAAAAATAAAGATAAAAAAACAAATAAATAAATTAAATTAATGATAGATGAGAAGTAACAACCAACACCACAGAAAAACAAGGAATTTTAAAAGAATATAAAAAAATAATTTATGCCGGGGCGCCTGGGTGGCTCAGATGGTTAAGTGTCTGCCTTCGGCTCAGGTCATGATCCCAGGGTCCTGGATCAAGTCCCGCATCGGGCTCCCTGCTAGGTGGGGAGCCTGCTTCTCCCTCTGCCTCTGCCTCTCTCTCTCTCTCTCTGACTCTCATGAATAAATAAATAAAACATTTAAAAAATAATTTATGCCAACAAATTGAAGCATTGATAGAAGAAATGGACAGAAGAAAGGGATAAGATCCTATAAACATATAATCTTCCAAAACTGAATCAGGGAGACATAGAAATCTAAACAGACCAATTATTAGCCAAGAAATTCAATAGTCAAAACACTACCAGACAATTTAAGTCCAGGACCAGTGGCTTCATGGGAGAATTCTACAAAACATTTAAAGGAAAGTTAATATCTATTCTCCTCAAGATATTTCAAAAACGGAGAGGAAGAAAAGTTTCCAAATGCAATCTATGAAGGCAGCATTACCTTGATACCAAAACCAAAGACATCAAAAAAAGAGAAAACTATATAGGCCAATATCCCTGATGAACACACATGCAAAAATCATCAGGAAAATATTAGCAAACCACATTCACCAATACATTAATAAATCATTCACCTTGATCAAGTGGGATTTATTCTGGGAATGTAAGGATGGTTCAACATTCCAAAATCAATCAATGTGATACACCACATCAACATAAATGAAGGATAAAAATCATAGAATTATTTCAATAGTTACAGAGAATGTATTTTACAAAATTCATAATAAAAACTCTCAACAAAGTGGGTTTAGAGGGAACATAACTCAACATAAAAAAGACCACCTATGAAAAACCCATAGTTAACATCATACTAAAAGATGAAGAAATTAAAACTCTTCCTCTGAATCAGGAACAAAACAAGGATGTCCACTCTCAACAGTTATTCAGCTTAGTACTGGAATTGCTAGTTATAACAATCAGACAAGTAAAAGGTATAAGTAGTACCCATATTTGTAAGAAGTTAAATTGTCACTATTTTCAGATGACATTTATAAATATTTATCAGAATCTCTTTCTCTGTCAAATAAATAAATAAATAAATAACATTGGCAGGGGACATGTATAGACATTATTTCAAAAAAAACCATGTAAATGGCTAACAAATACATAAGATGCTCAACATCACTCATCATCAGGGAAATGCAAATCAAAATCATGATGAAATATCACCTTATACCAGACATAATGGCTGGAATCAAAACTCAAGAAATAACAAGTGCTGGAGAGGATTTGGAGAGAAGGGGCCCTCATGCACTCTTGGTGGGAATGTAAACTTCTACAGCCACTGTGGAAAACAGTATGCAGGTTCCTCAAAAAAAATTAAAATAGAAATGCCACATGACCCAATAATTCCACTACTGGGTTTTTACACTCAGAAAATAAAAACACGAACTAATTCAAAAAGATATGTGCACCTCTTTGTTTATTGCAGTATTATTTATAATAGCCAAATATGGAAGTAACCTATGTGTCCATCAATAGATGAATAGATAAGGAAGATGTGGTATGTACATACAAGAGAATGTTATGCAACCATAAAAATATGAGATCTTAGCTTTTGTAACAACATGAATGGACCTAGAAAGTATAATGTTAAGCAAAATTACTCAGCTTAAGAAAGACACATAACATGATTTTGCTCATGTGCAAAATCTAAAAAAACAAAAACAAACAAATGAAAAAACAAACAGCAGAATCAAACATAAATATAGAGAACAAACTGATGTTTGCCAGAGGGAAAGATGGGGGGTATGGGTAAAGAAGGTAGAAGATACAGTGTTCCAGTTATGAAATAAGTAAGTGATAAAAATAAAAACATAGCAGAGTGAGAGTCTTCCAGGGAAGATGGTGGAGTAAAAGGACCCCAAAGTCACCTTGTCCCACAGATACAACTATATAACACTCATATTTGTGTGAATAACCTACAAAATGACCCAACGACTGGCAGAACAAACTCCACAACTAAATGTAGAGAAGAGGCCACATTGAAGAGAGTAGGAAGGTCAGAGACACAGTCAGACACGAAATGGTCCTACAGAGGTGTCCACAGAAGGGAGGGAGGCCATGGGTTTGGAAAGGAGGGAAAAATAATTCCTCACACCAGGGAGCCCATGAGGGGAAGACAGATCACCCTAACATTTGACTTTGGAAATAGGTTGAATTTCATGAGTTTTTACAACAAGTATGTTTTAAAAACTGGAATTTTAAAAATCAGTAGACTCCACTCTGGGAGAACTGAGAAAGTGAGAGGAAACTGAATCTCCTCCTTTAAAGAGCACAACAATAGCCCATGGAGATACAGCATAGACATAGTAGTTTGAAAAACTCCTGGAGCATATGGGAAGGAGAGTAGTTTACTCATCTCAGAACCTGTCCTGGAGGCTAAGACATCATTGGGAGACTTCTCCAGGAAAAAAGGAGCTGGCAGGTACCATTTCCCTCCCCTGCCCCCCAGCATAAACACACAGCCACCTATGGAACCAGACAGGCACCAACGCTCACTGCTTAACTTTCTAATGCCATTGCTGTGCACCACTCCTCATGCTTTGGCACACCTACCTCCTCTAGCCAGGTCTGCCTCAGTCCCAGAGCTGAAGTGACCCTCTTCCCTCCCACAGAGTATGGTAGGCATGCAAAACTTGCTAACGCCACCATACCAGTGCACTGCCCCCCTTGCATGTTGTAAATCTGCTCCCTCTAATTCACTCTTGGACTGAGCCCATTCAAACCAGGGTCACAAGCCTAGTAGTGAAGAAGTAGCCCCAAGAGGGGCAAACACCACTCCAAAGTGATTCCTGCCCCAGGGAAAGGGTAACATAATGACACACACAATTCAGAATGCTGCCACAGCAGTGGACTGAGGATGGACAACTGGTCTGACTACATGCCCCACCCACCAACAAAAGCTACTCAGGGAACAACACAGAGAGAGTACCCTGCAGTTTGGTGCTAATGCATCTGTGGAAAATACCTGGCCTTGTTCAACTTAAGCCCAAAATGACTCTAGATTGGACTGAAAAAATAAAGTGGTTCAGCCACAAGAGCAGGATGCATGTAGCATACATAGGAGATACCCCTGGAGAGCCATGTTTTGGTAAAGAGAGGATACTGCACTACAGGGCATTACAGAATCTATTCTTCATAAGGTCATTACTTTCAAGAGCAAGAGACGTACCTGACTTTCTCAACACACAGAAATAGACACAGAGAGTTAGAGAAAATAAGGAGATAAAAGAATATGCCCCAAATGGAAGAACAGGACAAAATCACAGCAAGAAACCTAAATGAAACAGAGATAATTAACATGCCTGACAGAGAATTTAATGTAATTATCAAAAAAAGATACTTACTGGAATTGAGAAAAGAGTGGAGGAAGGACATCAGTGAGACCTTTAACAAAAAGATAAAAAATAACCAATTAGAAATTTAGAACAAAATTAATGAAATTAAAAATACACTAGATGGAATAATTGTAGACTAGAGGAAGCAGAAAAAAACAAAAACAAAAACAAATCAATGACCTAGAGGACACAATAAAGGAAAGTAATGAAGCTGAGCAAGTGAGAGAAATATATATATATATGTGTGTGTGTGCAAAATGAGAATAGACATAGGTAACACAGTAACAACATCAAGCATAATACTATTCACATTATGGGGATTACAGAAGAAGAGAGAAAAAGGGTGAGAAAACTTATTTGAAGAAATAATATGTGAAAACTTCCTGAATATGAGAAAAGAAACAGATGTCCATATTTGGAGGCAGAGAGACCCCCCCCACACTGAAATCCATCCAAAGAGGTCCGCACTAAGACACATAATAATTAAAATGGCCAAAAGTAGTAATAGAGAGAATTTCAAAAACCACAAGAGAATAGAAAGCAATCATATACAAAGTAAACCCCATTAGGTTATCAGAGGATTTTTTCAGCAGAAGCTTTGCAGGGCAGAAGAGAGTGGCATGATATATTCAAAGTGCTGAAAAGAAAAGATCTACAGTAAAAAATATTCTATACAGCAAGGCTATCATGCATAATAAAATGATAGAAAAACAGTTTTCCAGACAAAAATTAAAAAAAAAAAACTAAAGGAATTAATGATCACTATAATAGCCCTACAACAAATGTTAAAAGGGACTCTTTAAGTGCACAGGAAAGACATTAAGAAAGAATAAGGAGAGTAGGAAGGAGAAAAACAGTAAAAATAAGTATATCTGTTAAAAACCAGTCAAAGAAATCACAAAATAATAATGTAAAGTATGCCATATACCCAAAACATGGGCGGAAAAGAGTAAAGAATAGGTTCAAACATAAATGGCCATCAACTTAATATAGACTGCTCTATGCAGAAAATGTTATATACAAACACAATGGTAATCACAAATCAAAAACCAACAATGTATATGCAAAGAATAAAGGAAAGAAATCCAAGTATATCACTAAAAATAGCCAAATAATACTAAGAGAAGGGACCAAAAAAGAAAGGAACAGAGAAGAACTTCAAAGACAACCATAAAAGAATTAACAAAATGGCAATAAATATATCCAAACCAATAATTACTTTGATTGTAAGTGGACTAAACGTTCCAATAAAAAGACATAGGAAGAGAGAATGGATAAGAAAGCATGACCCATCTATGTGCTGTCTATAAGAGACTCATTTCAGACCTAAAGACACCTGTAGATTGAAAGTGAGAGGATGGAGAAAATTTTATCATGCAAATGGGTGTGAAAAGAAAACCAAGGTAGCAATACAATAAGGATAAAATAGACTTTACAACCAAGACTGTAAAAAGAGGCAAACAAGGACACTACATAATAATAAAGGGGACAATTCAACAAGAAGATAGAAAAATTGCAAATATTTATGTACCCAACATGGAAGAACCTAACTACATGACAGCAGTTAATAACAAACATAAAGGAAATAATTATTAATAATACAATAATAGTATGGGACTGTGACACCCCACTTACATCAATGGACAGAACATCCAAACAGAAAATTAACTTGGAAAAATTGGCTTGAATGACACATTGGATCAGATGGATTGAACAGATATATTCAGAATATTCCATCCTAAAACAGCAGAATACACATTCTTTTCAACTTCATATGGAACATTCTCCAGAATAGATCACATATTAGGCCACAAAACAAGCCTCAGCAAATTCACAAATAACTAAGTGATACCTTGCATCTTTTCTGACCATCATGCTATGAAACTATAAACCAATGATAATAAAAATCTGGAAAGATCACAAATACATAGAGGTTAAATAATGTGCTGCTAAATAAAAAATGGGTCAACCAAAAAACCAAAGAGGAAATCAAAAAACACATGAAGACAAATGAAAAACAAAACAAAACAAAACACACACACACAATGGTCAAAAACCTGTGGGATGCAGGAAAAGTTGTTCTAAGAGGGAAGTTTATAACAATTCAGGCCTACTTCAAGAACCAAGAAAAATCTCAAATATCCTAATCTTATACTTAAAAGACCTAGAAAAAGAATAACAAACAAAACCCCAAACCAGAAGGAAGGGAATAATAAAGACTAGAGAAGAAATAAATGAAATAGAAACTAAAAAATACAGTAGACCAGATCAATGAAACAAGGAGACAGTTCTTTGCAAAGGTCATCAAAATTGATAAACCTTTAGCCAGATTTACCCTAACACACAAACATACACAAAGTGAGAGAGAGAGAGGACTCAAAGAAAATCAGAAATTAAAGAGGAGAAATAACAACCAACATCACATAAATACAAGCAATTGTAAGATAATGTTATGAAAAATTATATGTCATCAAATTAGACAACCTAAGAGAAATGGATAAATTCCTGGAAACATATAACCTCCCAAAACTGAATCAAAAAGGAATAGAGGGCGCCTGGGTGGCTCAGTCGTTAAGCATCTGCCTTTGGCTCAGGTCATGATCCCAGGGTCCTGGGATCGAGCCCCACATCAGGCTCCCTGCTCTGCGGGAAGCCTGCTTCTCCCTCTCCCACTCTCCCTGCTTGTGTTCCCTCTCTCGCTGTGTCTCTCTCTGTCAAATAAATAAATAAAATCTTTAAAAAAAAGGAATAGAAAATTTGAACAGACAGATTACCAGCAATGAAATTGAATCAGTAATAAGCAAACTCCCAACACACAAATGTCCAGAACCAGACTGCTTCACAGGAGAATTATATCAAACATTTATAGAAAATTTAATACCAGTTTTTCCCAAGCTATTCCAAAAAAGAGAAAAAGTAGGAAAGTTTACTAATTTATTCTATAAGGCTGGCATAAGCCTGATATAAAATCCAAATAAAGACATTACAAAAAAAAAAAGAGAACTACAGGCCAATATCTCTGATAAACATACATGTAAAATTCCTCAACAAAATGTTAACAAACCAAATCCAACAATAAATTTAAAAAATCATTCACCATGATCATGTAGGATATTTTCCCAGAATGCATGCATGGTTCAATATTCACAAATCAAACAATGTGATACATCATATCACTCAGAGAAAGGATAAAAACCATATGATCACTACAATAGATGCAGAAAATGCAGTTGACAAAGAACAACATCCACTCAGCAAAGAAACCCTCAACAAAGTAGGCTTAGAGGGAACATACTTCAAAACAATAAAGGCCATATATGAAAAACACACTGTTAACATCATACTCAATGGGGAAAAAAATGAGAGCTTTTCCTGTCAGGGACAAGACAGGCATGGCCCCTCTCACCACTTTCATTCAACATAGTACTGGAAGACCTAGCCACAGCAGTCAGAAAAGAAAAATGAATAAAGTTTATCCAAATTGGTAAGGAACAAGTAAAACTTTTCCTTTTTTGCAGGTGAATTGATATTCTATACAGAAAGCGCTAAAGACTACACCAAAAAATGCCAGAATTGATAAATGAATTCAGTAAAGTCACAGGATACAAAGTTAATGTGCAGAATTTTTTTGCATTTTTTAAAAGATTTGATTTATTTATTTGGCAGAGAGAGAGATAGCAAAAGCAGGAACACAAGCAGGGAGAGTGGGAGAGGGAGAAGAAGGCTTCCCGCTGAGCAGGGAGCCCAATGCAGGGCTCGATCCCAGGACCCTAGAATCATGACCTGAACTGAAGGCAGACGCTTAATGACTGAGCCACCAAGGTGCCCAAGAAATATTTTTCATTTTTCACGCCAGTAATGAAGTAGCAGAAAGAGAAAATAAGAACGCAATCCCATTTACAACTGCACCAAAAAGAATAAGATACCTAGGAATAAACCTAACCAAAAAGATGAAAGAATTGTACTCTGAAAACTATAAAACACTGATGAAAGAAATTGAAGATGACACAAAGAAATGGAAAGACATGCCATGCTCATGGATTGGAAGAACAAATATTATTAAAATGTCTATACTACACAAAGCAATCTACACCTTTAAGACAGTCCTTATCAAAATACCAACAGCATTTTTCAAAGAACTGGAATAAACTGTCCTAAAATTAGTATGGAACCCCCAAAAGACCTCCAATAGATGAAACAACCTTTAAAAAGAAAAGCAAACCTGGAGGCATCACAATTCACAATTCTAGACTTCAAGTTATATTACAAAGCTGTAATAATCAAAACAGTATGATACTAGCACAAAAGTAGACATATATATCAGTGGAACAGAATAGAAAGCCCAGAAATAAACCCACAATTATATGGTCAGTTAATCTTTGACAAAGCAGGAAAGAATGTCCAGTGGAAAAAAAGACAGTCTTTTCAACAAATGGTATTGGGAAAACTGGACAGCAACATGCAAAAGAATGAAACTGGACCACTTTCTTACACCATGCACAAAAATGAATTAAAAATGGATTAAAGACTTGAATGTGAAAGCACAGGCAGTAACTTCTGTGACAACAGCCTTAGCAACTCTTTTTAGCTAGGTCTCCTGAAGCAAGGGAAACAAAAGCAAAAAATAAACTATTGGGACTACATCAAAATATAAAGCTTCTGACCAGAAAAGGAAACAATCAACAAAACTAAAAGGCAACCTACTGAGTGGGAGAAGATATTTTCAAATGACATATCCAATGAAGGGTTTATATCTGAAAGATATAATGAACTTATACAGCCCAACACCAAAAAAGAAAATAATCCAATAACAAAATGGGCAGAAGGCATGAAGAGACATTTCTCAAAAGAAGAGTTCCAGATGGCCAACAGACACATGTAAAGATGCTCAAAATTATTCATCATCAGGGAAATGCAAATCAAAACCACAATGAGATATTACCTCACATCTGTAAGAATGGCTAAAATAAAAAACACAAAGAATAACGAGGATGTGGAGAAAAAGGAACGCTCTTGCACTGTTGGTGGTAATGCAAACTGTTGCAGCGCTGTGGAAAACAATATGGAGTTTCCTCATAAAGTTAAAAATAGAAGTACCCTATGATCCAGTAATCACATTGCTGGGTTTTTACCCCCAAAATACAAAAACACTCATTCAAAGGGATACATGCAGCCATATGTTTGTTGCAAGTTTATTTACAATGCCCAAATTATAGAAGCAGCCCATCAATAGATGAATGGATAAGGACAATATGGTATATATAATGGAATATTATTCAGCCATAAAAAGAATGAAATCTTGCCATTTGAAACAAACAGCATGGATGGAGCTGAAGAGTATAATGGTAAGGAAAATAAGTCTGTGAGAGAAAGACAAATATCATATAGTTTCACTCATATGTGAAATTTAAGAAACAAGACAAATAAAAAAGATTAAAAAAAAGAGTCAAACCAGAAAACAGACTCTTAATTATAGAGAATAAACTGAGGTGTTTGGGGGAATGGGTGAAATAGGTGAAGGAGATTAAGAGTACACTTATCTTGATAAGCACTGAGTAATATATAGTATTGCTAAATTAGTATATTGTAAACCTGAAACTACTATAACACTGCATGTTAACTATACTAGAATTATTTTTTTAATAAAATTTAAAAAAGGTATAGCATATGGAATATGGTCAATACTATTGACCATATTGTACAGTGGGAGATGGTAGCTACATTTGTGGTTAACATAGAATAACATATAGAGAAGTTTAATCAGTATATTGTACACCTGAAATGAATTTGGCACTGTGTGTCACACTGTGTCACAAATTTAGCACATTTGTGTCTGTATGCTCAAATAAAAATAAAGAAATAAAATAAATATAACCAGAATGGCATGATAAATTAAGCAACTTATATGGAATGTATAATGGGGTAGCTTGGCACCTCCTGACTCTTTAAACTCCAAAGCAAGAAGACAAAAATGACCTAAAGAAAGACATGTTAAGCAAAAAGTAAGGAGATGTTAAATATTTGGAAAATTCTCAGCCTACCCATATTGCAAAACTTTAGAGCAATAAGGGTTTGGCTAAAGAATAATTTGATAAGGAGATTAGTATGGATCAGGCATCTCAAGAGAAACCAGGCACTGTGGTTTAAGGCAATGGAGAAATGACCCCATAAAGCAACTCAGAAGTCATCAGGGCTGCCACTTCCACAAAAAGCCTAGGGTGCAAAAGCCCTTGGAGCAGACCAATTTCAAGGGGTATGGGCTGTCTCTCTGGGTCAGATGGCTCAGCATGCCCCCATCCCAGTGTCTCAGTGGTGAGGCCCTCACAGACAATCACAGGGCGGTCTGTGGCCAGTGAGCCTGTGAGGGGTGAGGTCACTTGGCAGAAAAAAACAGGAGCATGACCCCAATCCAGGTGATCTGTGGAACCCCAGCAGACAACCATGGTAGGGGCAGGCCCATGCAGACAGCCATTGTGGGACTGCTTCACTGAGCAGTGGGGGTGATGTTTTGCCACCCCACAGGGTCCAGATGGTAGAGCATCAAGCCAAAGAAGATTATTCTTGAGTCCTTAATTCTAATGAAATTTTCCCTGTTAGGTTTGGGATTTGTCACCTGTCACTCCTTTATTCCCTATATTTCTTTTATTTTGTAATGGGAATGTCTAAACTATGCTTGTCCCATCATCGTATTTTGGAGGCACATAACTTACCTGATTTCACAGGCACACAGTTGGAGAGCATTTTTTCTCAGGATGAATTACTCTCTTACTGTATCTGACTTTGATGATATTTAGGTGAGACTTTGGACATAGACTTGGGAGTTTATGCTGGAATGAGTTAAGATTTTGGAGCTGTCAGAATAGAATTAATGTATTTTACATGCACAGAGACTGTGAATTTTTGAAGGTCATGGGTGGAATGCTATTAACTAAATGTTTTTCCACAAATTCATACGTTGAAATCCTAACCCCCAGTGTGATGGTATTAGGAGATGAGGTAATCAGGAGGTGATTAGGTCATGAGGGTGGACCTTCATGAATGGAATTAGTGACTTTATTTTTTTTTAATATTTTATTTATTTATTTGAGAGAGATAGAGCACAAGCTGGGGGGGGGGAGCAGAGGGGGAGGGAGAAGCAGACACTGCTTAGCAGGGATCCTGACACTGGGCTTGAGCCCAGGACCCCGGGTTCATGACCTGAGCCAAAGGCAGCTGCTTAACTGACTAAGCCACCCAGACGCCCCTGGAATTAGTGACTTTATAAAGGAGAACTCACAGAGTTCTTTTTCTGCCATCTGAGGGTGTGTTGAGAAATATGCAGTTGGCAACTCAGAAAAGAGTCTTCCCTAGAACCTGACTATACTGGTACACTAACCTTGGACTTCCAACCTTCAGAACTGTGATAAACACATTTCTGTTACTTAGAAGCTACTAGTCTATAATACTGTTATAGCAGACTGAACCAACTCAGACTATTACCAAGATTAAATTATGAATAAATAAAACACAGACAGATCTGTAATTTGTAAATTGAATCAATGATAAAAAACCTGCTAGGAAAGAAAAGCTCAGGACCAAACGGCTTCACTGGATAATTCTACCAAACACTTAAAGAAGAATTAATGCCAGCCCTCACATTCTTTCAAAAATTTGAAGTGGAGGGAACAATTTCTTACTCATTTTATGAAACTAGTATTAACTTGATAACAAATCCAGATAAATATATTAGAAGAAACTACAGATCAATATCTTTGATGAACATTAATGCAAAAGTCATCAATAAAATACTAGCAAAGCAATTCAGCAGCACATTAAAAGGACTATACACCATGGTCAAATGAAATTTATTCCTGGAATGCATGGATGGCACACATATGAAAATCACTGAGAGTAATATTACACACTAATGGAATGAAGGGCAAAAATCATGTGATTATCTCAATTGATGCAGGAAAACCATTTTACAATATTCAACATCCTTTCATGATAAAGACACTCAAAAAACTAGGAATAAAGGGAAGTTATCACAACATAATAAAAGTTGTATATAGAAAGCCCACAGCTAACATCATAATAAATCAAAAACTGAAAGCTTTTTCTTAAAGACCAGGAACCATATAAGATGTCCATTATTCCAACTCTATTTATCATAGTACTGGAATCCTAACCAGAGCTATTAGGCAAGAGAAAGAAATAAAATATATTGTAATTGGAAAGGAAGAAGCAAAATTATCTCTTCACAGATGACATAATTTTTAATGTAGAAAACCCCAAGTACTCCACAAAGTCACTGATCATTTATTTTATTATTAGTTTATTAGAACTAATAAACAAATTCAGCAAAGTTGCAGAGAACCAAACCAACTTACAAAAATCAATTGTGTTTCCATACACTAACAATGAACAATCTGAAAAGGAAGTTAATAAAATAATTTTACTTACAATAACATCAAAAATAAAATACTTATGAATAAATAAAACCAGGAAGGTGAAAGACTTATACACTGAAAACCACAAACATTGCTGAAAGAAATTCAACAAGACATAAGTATACAGAAAGACATCCATGTTTATGGATTGGAAGACCTAATATTGGTAAGATGACAATGCTATCCAATGTGATCTAGAGATTTAGTACAATTATTACCAAATCCCAAAGACATTTTTGCAGAAATGTAAAAGCCTATCTTAAAATTGATTTGTAATATCAAGAGATCTGAAATAGCCAAAGGTAACCTGAAAAAGAAGAACAAAGTTGGAGAATTCACACTTCTGTGAAACTTACTACATAGCTATGGTAATCAAAAGATAGTGGCACTGGCACAAAATATATAGAAAGACAAATGAGATAGAATAGAAAGCCCAGAAATCAACTCTTGTATGTATTCTCAAATGATGTTTGGCAAGAGTGCTAAGTTTATTGAATGTGGAAAGGACAGTCTTTTCATCAATAGTGCTGAGGAAACTAGATATCTATACATAAAACAATGAAGTTGTATCTTTATCTTGCACCATACAAAAATTAACTTAAATGACCTAAATATATGAGCTAAAAGTGTAAAATATACAAAATTATAAAATATATAAGAAGAGAAGAGGAACATCTTCATGACATTAAGTTTGGTGAGGATTTCTTAGATAGGACACCAAAAGAACATTCATCAAAAAGAAAATAAATAAAATGGACTTCATCAAAATGTAAAACTTTTTTGCATCAGAGGACACTATCACAACAGTTAAACAACTCACAGAATAGGAAAAATTGTTTGTAAATCATCTATCTGATAAATAATTGATTTATAGAATATATAAAGATCTCTCACAACTCAATAACAACAACAACAGCAACAACAACAAAAAAACCTCACACAACTCAACTGAAAAATGAGCAAAGGACTTAAATAGACATTTCTCCAAAGAAGACATGCAAATATTCAATAAGTACCTTAAAATATTTTCAATGTGAGTTATCATTAAGAAATGAAATCAATTCTGTAATGAGATATCGCTTAACACCTTTTAGGATTGCTATGATTAAAAATGTTTTAGCATGGATGCATAGAAATTGAAACACTAGTGCATTAGTGGTAGGAATGTGCAATTGTGCAGCCACTGTGGAAGACAGTATGTTGTTTTCTCAAAAAAAAAAAATAGAATTACAGTATGATCCACAAATTCCACTTCAGATATATACCCAAAGTAATTGAAAGTAGGGACTTAAGCGGGTATTTTACACCTATATTCATAGCAGCATTATTCACAAAAGCCAAAGAGTGGAAATAATACAAATATCCATCAATGAATGCACTGATAATCAAAATGTGATATATACATATAATGAAATACTATTCAAACTTAAAATAAAATGAATTTCTGATATATGTTACATGGGTGAACTTTGAAAACTTTATGCTAAGTGAAATAAGCCAGACACAAAAGGACAAATATTACACAATTCCACTTATATAAGATATTTATGGCAGCCATATTCATAGAGATAGAAAGTAGAATCATAGGGGTGCCTGGGTGGCTCAGTTGTTAAGCGTCTGCCTTCGGCTCAGGTCATGGTCCCAGGGTCCTGGGATCGAGCCCCGCATCGGGCTCCCTGCTCTGCGGGGAGCCTGTTTCTCCCTCTCCCACTCCCCCTGCTTGTGTTCCCTCTCTTGCTGTGTCTCTCTCTGTCAAATAAATAAATAAAATCTTAAAAAAAAAAAAAGAAAGTAGAATCATAGTCACCAGGAACTGGAGGCAGGGGGTAATGGGGAGTCATTGTTTAATGAGTACAGAGTTTCAATTTTGAAAGATGAAAGAGTCTAAAGATGGATAGTAGTGATAGTTACACAACAATGTGAATATTCTTAATGCTACTGAATTGTACACTTAAAAATGATTAAATTGGTAAATGTTACTTTATCTGTATTTTATCACCATAAAAATTGATGGAATATAAAAAGTTCCAGGAAAAAAAAATGTGAATTTTAATGTGAAAATTCCAGGAAAAAAAAAGAAAACTGACCAAGTGAAATTCCTTTTGAATGAAGGATATATGAATAGGAATAGGAGAGAGGTAGGCAGAAATAAAGAACAGGAATTTGTGTGAAGAAAATTAGTAGGTAATGGCGATTACATCAATCATGTTATATGTAAAAGAGACGTTATCTACAGAGTTTGAGGTAAGCAGGGATGGAGCTTGGATTTGCACTTGGAAGAAAGGATTGCAGTAGGGTATATATCTTAGAAGTTTTCTAAATAATTTATATGTATGTATGTATTTGTTGTTTTTCCTCAGCCAATTCAACAGTGACATGGCATGGATGGTTTGTTAAAAACCATCAAAAGCATTTTAGATAATTCATTTTAGAAATCTGAACATGCCTGTGCAAAGAATTCATTTGTATTTCCATAATCCAATACTCCAGCAGAGGGACATCTTGAGTTAAAAATCAACACAGCAGCATTAGAGGAAAAAGAAGGAAGAATCTATTTCTACTACTCAATTGCCCATATTATCTTACATTGACAAAAACTGCATTTTTATTAAAATCTGAATGTGGTTAATATAGTCTATGGCCACTGATGCCTAATGTCTCAAAATGTAAATAGACATTGGGGAGGGTATGTGCTATGGTGAGCGCTGTGAATTGTATAAGACTGTTGAATCACAGACCTGTATCTCTGAAACAAATAATACATTATATGTTTAAAAAAAAAAAAAGATAGCAGAAAGGGAAAAATGAAGGGGGTGAAATCGGAGGGGGAGACGAACCATGGAGACTATGGACTCTGAGAAACAAACTGAGGGTTCTAGAGGGGAGTGGGGTGGGGGGATGGGTTAGCCTGGTGATGGATATTAAAGAGGGCATGTACTGCTTGGAGCACTGAGGGTTATAGGCAAACAATGAATCATGGAACACTACATCAAAAACTAACGATGTAATGTATGGTGATTAACATAACATAATAAAATAAAATTAGAAAAAAATTTTGCACATCTAGGGAAACAGTCAATAAAACTAAGGGGCAATCTAGGGAATGGGAGAAGACATTTGAAAATGTCTTATCAGATAAAGGGCCAGTATTCAAAATTTATAAAAACTTACCCAACTCAAGACCCCAAAAACAAAAATAATCCAGTCAAGAAATGGGCAGAAGACACGAATAGACATTTCTCCAAAGAAGTCATCAAATATCCAACAGACACATGGAAAAATGCTCAACATCTCTGAGCATCAGGGAAACACAAATCAAAACTACAATGAGGTACCACCTCACACCAGTCAGAATGGCTAAATTTAACAACTCAGGAAACAACAGATGTTGGCAAGGATGTGGAGAAAGGGGAACTCTCTTACACTGTTGCTGGGAATGCAAACTGGTCACAGCCACTCTTGAAGATAGTACTGAGGTTCCTCAAGAAGTTAAAAATAGAGCTACCATAGGACCCAGCAATTTCACTATTAGGTATTTATCTAAAGGATACAAACATAGTGATTCAATGGGAACATGCACCCCAATGTTTATAGCAACAATGTCCATAATAGTTAAAATAAGGAAAGAGCCCAGGTATCCATAGAGAGATGAATGGGTAAAGAAATGGGATATATATATATATATAAATATATAGTTAGGTAGTTAGATATATAGTTAGATATATAATCCAGTATTACTCAGACATCAAAAAGAGTGAAATCTTTCCATTTGCAACAACATGAATAGAACTACTGGGTATTATGCTAAGTGAAATAAGTCAGTCAAAGAAAGTCAAATATCATATGATTTCACTCACATGTGGAATTTAAGAAACAAAACAGATGAACATAGGGGAAGAGAAGGATAAAAGATGAAAACAGAGTTGGGGGAAAATGTAAGAGACTTTTAACTATAGGAAACAAATGGAGGGTTGCTGGAGGGGAGGTGGATGGGGGGATGGGATAACTGGGCAATAGCATTAAGGAGGGCACTTGATGGAATGAGCACTGGGTGTTATTTGCAACTGATAAAACACTAAATTCTACCCTTGAAACTAAAACAAAACAAAACAAAAACCACAAAAAAAACCCTCTTCTTGTAGCTTCTTTTTTTTTTCAATTTTTGTTTAAATTCCAGGTAAGTAACATAGAGTGTAATATTAGTTTTAGGTGTACAATTTAGTGATTCAACACTTCCATAAAACACCCAGTGCCCATCACAAGTGTACTCCTTAATTCCCATCACTTATTTAACCCATCCCCCACCCACCTCCCCACTGGTAACTGTCAGTTTGTTCACTATAATTAAGTGTCTGATTCTTGGTTTGCTTCTCTGTTTCTCTTTTCTCCTTTGCTCATTTGTTGTGTTTCTTAAATTCCACAAATTCATGAAATCATATGGTATTTAACTTTCTCTGACTTATTTCACTTAGCATAACACTCTCTAGCTATATATATATAATATATATACCACTTCTTTATCCATTCATCTGCCTATGGACACCTCTTCTTAACTATTCATCAGTCAGTGGACATGGGCTCTTTGCATTGGTTTGCATAATTTGGTAATTGTAGATAATGCAGCTATTAACATTGGGTTGCATGTATCCTTTCAAATTAGTATTTTTATATTCTTTGGGTAAATACCTAGTAGTGCAATTGCTGGATTATAGGGGAATCCTACTTTTAATTCCTCTTGCTGTTTAAATCACTTTTCCAGAGTCACTTTTTTCCCTATGGTTTAAAATCATGGAACTAATCCTATATAAACCAGGGTAAAATGAGTGTGAATCTTATGGAAACCAGGGTATTATGAGTATGATAACATTTATGTAAATCATCTTAATGCTTTAGATTATATCTATTTTTTTTTTTTTGGTTGTCTGAAAAGTGAGTTCATGAAAAGCATTTTCCCAATAGTGCAAACCCTGAGAAGTGAAATGTCACTCATGTATATTTCTGCCTGACACTGAGAAAAGTGACTACAATAAGTTAGACCAGCAGTGTATCTTCACAGTACACTTTGCTAATATAAGTATAGATGTGCCACTAATTTACTAAAGAAGGGTGCAATCTGACAGTATGTAATCACTAATTAACATTGCCTTATTTAAAAATATAGTTAGAGATTGTCGAACTTGTAGCAAATAGCTGGTATTACTTTTTCACTGTATACTTGTATGACCAAGTTAATTATTTGCATGAACACATCAGAAACAACATATTCCGTCTAAATGTTAAGTAACAATAATACACAGTGAGCGCCCTTGAAATCCAAACCTCTTACATACTAGCACTTGAAATTCTAATGAAGTATTTTGTCCTAGTTCAGATCTGATATAAAGTTAGTCTTATTTTCCATTTCAGGAATAGAGTCACAGTGTATACAGGTCAAAAACTGACAATGTTTAAGTGTAAAATGTACAAAATTGAAAACATTGAGGTGGGAGTTAATATTTTTTTTAAAGATTTTATTTATTTATTTGAGAGAGAGAGAGAGAATGAGAGACAAAGAGCATGAGAGGGAGGAGGGTCAGAGGGAGAAGCAGACTCCCTGCCAAACAGGGAGCCCAATGCGGGACTCGATCCCGGGACTCCAGGATCATGACCTGAGCCAAAGGCAGTCGCTTAACCAACTGAGCCACCCAGGGTCCCAGGAGTTAATACTTTTAAAAAACAAAGCCATGTGGTAATTCCAACTGGCTAAATGCTTGAAAGAGTCTCTGATTTCAAAATGATAGTTATGCAATGAAGTGGGTTAATATAACCAACATCACATAATTTTCATTGAAAGGAAAAATAAACAGTAAAATTTTAATGGTTATACATGTTAAGAGATTATATAGGAAAACATGCAAATGACCATGAAATGTCTCTACTTTAATATTTATTTTTCTATGCACATTTTTAGAAAAAAAATTAAACAGGTTTCATGTCTAAATGAGTCTTTAAAAGAGAAATATACTTTTTTGCTTAAGAAGACAGGCACTAAAATATTCCAAATATATCCATGCTGTTAATATGATGAGACCATAAGTATATCAAGGAAACAGTAAATGTAAGTTTGAAATTAAGAAACAATCTACAAATAGAAAAAAATATATTGGTCAAAAATAAGGCTGAAAGGTAATATAATATGGTCTTTAGTTATTTCAAAAGTAACATGTATTATTGTCTCTATTCTGATGGCAGGCTAGAAAGAAAAATGTTTAAGGAAATATTATCCAACTGTAATGCTTATTGGCATTGAAACAAGATGTTAATTGCTTGCCAAACTAATGACTCTAACATTTATGAATACAAATAGACTTTTATAAAATTTAGTAATGTAATACTATGTTTCTGTGTCTACCTCTTTTCTTTATGCACTTCTAGCTTTTATGAAAGCGAAGAACAGTAAGTCATAGAAAAAGACAGCAGTGTATGCCAAAAGATATGAGAATCTGGGATATATACACTATGTCAATTCCCACACTTCCAGTGTCCACTTTTCCTCTCCTCCCAAGTTCTGAAGGTGGTGTTTAGAGCTTTTCAAACTTATTTGAAAAGTGTTTCAAGTTATTGCCCCCCAAAATACCAACAGGCAATATTATTGTATTGAATGGGGAAATGAGGTAAGGAAAAGTTGCTATGTATTAAAAAACAAAAAAACAAAAAACCAAAACTTTTCTTAACAAAGACGCTTATTTATATTAAGTCCTGCAGAGATTAGCATACATAGGGAGAGATTCAGGGAGAATTTTATTTTTTCATTATTAAACTTTTTAAAAATTTTTTCTTGAAAAGTTGAATTATGCTGAATATTATTGACTCAATATAATGTGTACAAATACGTGATTATTGAGACCTAATAGCATGGAACTTTATTTTAGAAACACTATATTATAACACAACCATCAATTTTGCATTTGAAGGCTGATATTAGAGTAAGATTCCTAACGTAATTATATTTTCCACATGGTTGGCTGAGGAATTTTCTGAATAAGTGCTTTTTCAAGGTATTTTTTGGCACACTCAAATTCTATGAATCAAAATTACACTTTTAATCTTATAGATTTTACATAAAACCTAGACAATTTCTGGAACTGCATTTATAATGTCCTGTAGGAAATAAGGTAATTTTTTGGACAATTTTTAAAAGTGAAACAATCAGCAGTTTATTAGTATTTGTAGTCATTAGAAACATTAAGAATTTGACAACATATTTAAAGAGCCAAGGAAAAAGTAATTTCAAACATATGAATAACATTTTAGACAAAGATTTACTACCATAGGATATATGTTGGGGAACTAGCCTTTGATTGCCTGTTCCCTGAAATAACAAAGCTGGCTATAAAAGAACAATGGGAGTACAGGGAATTGTTGATAGTGGAAACAAAACAATACCATGTGATTTTCCAGTCTATGGTGTAATGTTATCTAATGATAGAATGTTTCACCATTCTTTCATTGAACTAAACACATCTGTGGCAGAAATCTGAACTAGAGAATGCATATGTTCAAATTGGGGATACAACTCTCAGTTGAGAGATTTTTTACAAATAGAGATATGGGTATCTATAATGAATTTCTAGGAATTCAAATTTTATGACTCAAGTTCTTATGTGACATTGAATTTTAAATTAAATGTGGAAAGCTCATGAATACTTATATTAATTCATTAATTCATTTATTCAGCAATATATATTGAGTGCCCATATATTGAGTACCAGAATCTATGCTACAAGTAGGTGTACAGTAATGAGAAAATATGCCATATCATATCTCCTCAAAGAGTTTATAGTTTAGAATAATTTATATACATTATACAAATTGTTATATAATCCCATTAGAAATTTGAACAGAAGAGGTTTAGTGATGTAGACTGAAGACTGGACATTGCCCAATAAGTTATTTCACCACAGTTGAAAAGTAAAACATTTAACTGAGAATCTTGATTTTGTCATCTTACTGATAATGGATTTCATCTACAAGGGAGTAATAAACCATGCTCAATCAACCTCAAGAGGGAAATCAACCAAATTCCGTGAGACTGATGAAATGAATCAAAATCTAGTATATTAATTTTAAATGAAAAGTATAATTGCCATGCATTCTTAAGAATGCATAAAGAACACATCATTTAATGTGGCATATGGAATACCCCATATGAGTGAAATTATATGGTATGGAAAACAATAAGGGGTTTCTCAAAAAAGATAAATAAAAATAAATTGACCATATGATTCAGCAATCCCACTACTGGGTAAATACCCAGAGGAAATGAAAACAGTATTTTGAAGAAATATATGCCCTCCCATGTCTAATGCAGCATTATTTACAATAACCAAAATATGGAAACAACAAAACACTCATCAATGGATGAATGGATAAAAAAATATGTGGTATATATACACAATGGAATATTATTCAGACATGAGAAAACAGGGTATCTTGCTGCCAGGAATGGCCAGCAATCCCTGTACTGATGGATAAAAGATTACTCTAAACTCTGCCATGAAAGAGAGGAGAAGGCAAGGGGGTCAATGCTCAGAGACAAAGACCCTTTGTTCTTCTTTGCTCCCGCTTTTATTGGTCCTTCAGGATATCTTTATCATTGTTTCTCAAGCACGTGATGTGTGACAAGGGGTCTTACTGAAACTGAGAGGATTTATGGGAAAGATAAGATATGCTAGTCTGTGTGTTCTACTAAACATAGCCTAAGGGACAATGCATACATCTCTTAGATCACAGGGCGGCTGTTTAGTCTAAGAAGGCTTCGGGAAGGCAACTCCCCACAGCATTCCAACAGCAGAGTTGTCACGCAGGCCTCGGCATTCCAAAGGCCTATGCCCTTTTCCAAAACCTTCCCTCACCTCCAGCGGCTTCCATGTTATATTTTAGCAAGCCAGGTATTATGGCTGATTTCATTCTCTGCATTAACCCCAACATCTTGCTATTTGCAACAACACAGATGGACATTGAGAACATTATGATAAGTGAGATGAGTCAGACAAAGACTACTGTATAACATCATTTATATGTGGAATCTAAAAATAGTCAAATCTGTAAATAACAGAATAAAATGTGGTTAGCAGGGGATGATGATTGGGCAGATAAGACTGATGTTGCTTAAACGTACACATTTACAATGAGTAGTAAATAAGCCATAGTAATTTAATGCATGGTATATATAGACAAAATTGCACTATAATTATGTAATGTAATAAATGTCTCTACAATTGCAATCATATCACAACATATAAATGTATTAAAGCAAACACATTGTCACCTTAAATTTACACTTGTGATGTGTCAAATATGTTCAATAAAAAATGAATCACTAAATCCTACTCCTTAAACCAATATTACACTATCTGCCAACTAACTAGAATTTAAATAAAGATTTGAAAAGAAAAAAAATAAAGCTAAGTATAATAGACAACAAAAAAAAAAAAAGAAAGAAAGAAAAAGAAAAAAGAATTAGAAAAGAAAAAAGTGATGGTGTGGAACAAAGGTCATATTTAATTTATTTGCTTACCCAAGATTTAATAATAAAAACAACAATAATAATGATGCTAACATCAATAGCAAAAAAAATAGTGACAATTACTTTATATTTCTTGCTATGTACTATTATTTTAGTCATTTTGTACAAATTGATACATTCAATTCTTAAAATATTCTTATTACTATTATTTCACTGATAAGAAAGCTAAGGCATACAAAAGTTAATTTTTTTTCCAAGGTTATATGGCTAGTCACAGGGATACAATTCAAAACAAGATATTGTGGATCAATGCCTCCTCTCTGTATAGACCACACTATAAGTTATGCTATAATGTACATAATATAAAGGAGAAAAAATAACCTCCCTTAGCTTTTTTTCAAATTCATACATCTAATGAAATCCAGAATTTGGATCCACCTAGGTATTCTGGTTCCAAGTTTAGTATTCATATTGTCATTTATAGTTGTATTGAACCAAAATTTGACTAAGTGATAAACTAATCTATTGTGGTAGTCTAATAAATTGAAGTTAATAGTGTTACTTTGTTTATTAAATTAGATAAAGGAAGAGTTAACCCATGGTACAAAAAGTAGAAAATTTTAAATTGTTTAGAAAAAAAATATTAGTGCTAAGAATTCATCATTCATTCTTTTATTATAGATCTAAAACAGTTTCTTAATTTAATAGTTGTGTGTATGGTCCAGAAAGTGAAAAAGATTTTTTTATAGTAAGGTCTGGAATTCAGTTCTGTCAGGGAATAAATATTTACCTGTAGGAATGTTGGACTGGAGCATGTGCACATTATTTAAGCACAAACATCTGTGAAGTTAAATCTCTTTTTGTAAAAGTAATAAATGCTTTCACATTTCATAAAGTCTTTACTAATTGTAGGACCCAACTGCCCAGTTTCCTTAAGTAATTTTTATGAACTGAACAATGAAATTCTGTTTTAAAAATAAAATATGAGAAGAAAGTGCATTTGTGTATAGTAAAATGCACAGCAACCATAGTACATCAAAATTTTTGCCTCCTGGCTGAAAGTCTGTGGCTATATCTGCTGGCACTTAGAGATCAACACAGTCTAGCTACAAAGTTAGTGGGCAAGGAGTGGAACTCTAAAAATACCAGTTATTCCTATCACCACCATTTCACAAAGAATGAGATCAATATACCAGTAACCTACAGTTGAAAAGCTTTCAGAATTATTTAGGTATAATTTATAAAGAAAAAAAAATACATCCCATGGAAAAATAAAACTACATAAAAATGATTTTTTTGTTCTGTTTAGTATAAAGAAGTATATTGATTCAAATATGGTATAAATGATATAAAATTCAGGTAGGAGCTATAAATTTATCATCAGTAAGAAATTTACTTTAACTAGAAAGACATAAAGGGATATAAAGGTAAATATTTATAGAAGACGGGGTGCCTGGGTGGCTCAGTCATTAAGCGTCTGCCTTTGGCTCAGGTCATGATCCCAGGGTCCTGGGATCGAGCCCCACATCAGGCTCCCTGCTCAGCGGGAAGCCAGCTCCTCCCTCTCCCACTCCCCCTGCTTGTGTTCCCTCTCTTGCTGTGTCTCTCTGTCAAATAAATAAATAAAATCTTAAATATATATATATATTTGTAGAAGAGTATTGAAGCCAAATTCCTTGGAAAATATTTTGACAATGAGAATTAATTTCTCTTAAGTATTTTGTCCATTACATGGTTGGAACCTTAGTCAATTTTCATCTAATGAAATGGTTGATTTGAAATGATAATGAAAATGTGAGCAAAAATACTAAGTACATTTTGCAAAATTTATCTGCAAACAAGGTAGTCTTCTTGGCCTGAAAGTATCAAATATTCACCAAAAAACTATTAGAGCTAGGAAATGAATTCAGTGAACTGTAGGATAAAAGATTAATAAACATAAATAAACATAAATCTGTTGTGTTTCTATCAATTGAAAATTAATTAACATAAAGAGATATTAAGGAAACAATCCCATTTATAATTGCATCCAAAAAAATGAAATATCTAGGAATACATTTACCACAGAGGTGAAAGACCTGTACTCTGAAAACTAGAAGACATTGTTGAAAGAAATTGAAGATGGCCCAAATAAATTGAAAGATACACTGTGTTCATGGATTGAAATAATTGATATTGTTAAATGATCATACTACCCAAAATAATCTACAGGTTCAGTGCAATACCATTCAAAATACCAATGACATTTTTCACAGAACTAGAACGAAAAATCCTCAAATTTGTATGGAAACACAAAAAGCCCTGAGAAGCCAAAGCAATCTTGAAAAAGAATAACAAAACTGTGGGTATCATGCTCCCTGAATTCAAACTATAATACAAAGCTATAGTAACCAAAACAGTATGATGCTGTCACAAAAACAGACATCTAGATCAATGGAACAGAATAGAGAGTCCAGAAATAAACCCATATTTATATGGCTAATTGATCTTCAACAAAGGAGGCAAGAAAAAGAGAGACTTTTCAATAAATGGTGTTGGGAAAACTAGATAACATGCAAAAGAATGAAACTGGACCTCTTTCTTACACCATGTACAAAAATAAACACAAAATAGATTAAAGATGTAAATGTAAGAACAGAAAACAAAAAAAATCTGGAAGAAAACATAAACAATAAACTCCTGGATGTAAGTCTGAGCAATATTTTTGTGGCTCTGTCTCATCAGACAAGGGCAACAAAAAGCAAAATATAAATAAAACTACATCAAACTAAGAAGCTTTAACAACAACAACAAAAAGCTTTTGCACAGTGATGGACACCATCAACAAAATGAAAAGGCAACACACTGAATGGGAGAAGATATTTCCCAATGATACAACCAGTAAGGGGTTAATATCGAAAATATATAAAAGACTCAAACAACTTAATATCAAAAAACAATCAATCCAATTAAAAATGGGCAGAAGACCTGAATAGACATTTCTTCAAAGAAGATATTCAGGTATCCCACAGACGCATGAAAAGATGCTCAATATCATTAATCATTATGGATATGTAAATCAAAACTGTAAGGAGATATCACCTCACACTTGTCAAAAGGCTCAGTCTCTCTCTCAAATAATAAATAAATAAATAATAAATAAATAATAAATAAATAAAATCTTTTAAAAAAGGAAATAAAAGGCATCCAAATCGGCAAAAAAGTAGTTAAACTTGCACTATATTCAGATAACATGATACTCCATAAAGAAACCCAAAAGACTCCACCAAAAAACTGCTAGAACAGATACACAAATCCAATAAAGTCAAAGGTACAGAATCAACATCCAGAAATCTGTTGTATTCCTATACACCAATAATGAAGAAGCAGAAAGATAAATTAAGTGTTCAGTCCCATTTACAATTGCTCCAAAAAGCATAAGATACCAAGGGATAAACTTAACAAAGCATTAAAAGACCTATACTCTGAAACTCTTCAAAGTAACTGAAGATGACACAAAGAAATAGAAAAAAAAAATTACATGCTCAGATAGGAAGACAAATATTGTTAAAATGTCCATACTACCCAAAGCAATTTACACATTTAAAACAATCTCTATCAAAATAGCAACAGCACTTTTCACAGAGCTAGAACACACAATTTTCACAGAGCTAAAATTTGTATGGAACCAGAAGAGACCCCAAATAACAAAAGCAATGTTGAAAACTAAAACCATATCTGGAAGAATCATAATTGCATACTTCAAGTTACATTACAAAGCTGTAGTGAGGGGCGCCTGTGTGGCTCAGTCAGTAAGCATCTGCCTTTGGCTCAGGTCATGATCCCAGGGTCCTGGAATCGAGCCCCACATTGGGCCCCCTGCTTGACGGGAAGCCTACTTCTCCCTCTCCTACTCCCTCTGCTTGTGTGCCCCTCTCGCTGTCTCTCTCTCTGTCAAATAAATAAATAAAATCTAAAACAAAAACAAAAACAAAAAACCCCCACAAAACTGTAGTGAACAAAACAGTATTATAATGGCTCAAAAGTAGACACACAGACCAATGGAATAGAATAGAAAACCCAGAAACATACCCACAACTATATGGTCAATTAATTTTCCACAAAGCAGGAAAGAATATTCAATGAGAAAAAGACCATTTCTTCAAATAATGGTGTTGGGAAAACTGTGCATAAATATGCAAAAGAATGAAATGGGACCGCTTTCTTCCACCATATACAAAATAAATTTAAAATGCATTAAAGATCTGAATGTGAGACCTGAAACCATAAAATTCCTAGAGGAGAACAAAGGCAGTAACCTCTTTGACATTGACCTTAGCAACTTCCTTCTAGATTTGTCTCCTGAGTCAAGGGTAACAGAAGAAAAAATAAACTACTGGAACTTCATCAAAATACAAAGTTCTGCACAGTAAAGGAAACAGTCAACAAACCTAAAAGGTAACCTATGGAATGTGAGAAGATATTTGTAAATGTCATATATTAGTATCCAAAATACGTAAAGAACTTATACAACTCAATACTCTAGAAATGAATAATTCAATGAAAAAACAGGCAGAAGACATAAATAGACACTTTTCCAAAGAAGACATCCAGATGGCCAACAGACATATGAAAAGATGCTCAACATAACTCATCATCTGGGAAATACAAATAAAAGCCATGATGAGATGTCACCTTACACCTGTCAGAATGACTAAAACCTAGAACACAAACAATAGGTGTTTTCATAGATAAAAAAAAAAAAAAAAAAAAAAAAAAAACCCACAAAAAAACCTTGTTGCACTCTTGGTGGGAGAGCAAACTGGTGTAGTCACTCTGGAAAATGGTATGGGGGCTCCTCAGAAAGTTAAAAATAGAAATACCCTATGATCCAGCAATTGCACTATAAGGTATTTACCCAAAGAATACAGAAATATTAATTCAAAAGGATACTTGCACCCCAATGTTTATAGCAGCATTATCTACAATAGCCAAATTATAGAAACAGCCCAAATGTCCACCAACTGATGAATGGATAAAGAAGAGGTGATATATATACACTGGAATATTACTCAGCCATAAAAATGAATGAAATCTTGCCATTTGAAACCACATGGATGGAGGGAGAGTATTATGCTAAGTGAAATAAGTCAATCAGAGAAAGACAAATACCATATGATTTCACTCATATGTGGAATTTAAGAAACAAAACAAAGGAGCAAAGTGAAGAAAGAGAGGGAAGCAAACCAAGAAACAGAGTCTTAGCTATAGAGGAAAAACTGCTGGTTACGAGAGGGTAGGTGGGTGAGAGGATGGTTTAAATAGGTGATGGGGATTAAGTAGAGCACTTGTTGTGATGAGTACCGGCTGTTGAATGGAAGTGTTGAATCATTATATTGTACAACTGAAATTGATATTATACTGTATGTTAACTATCTGGAATTCAAATAAAATCTTCTCAAAATCTTCAAAAAATAAATGAATGGCCTTTATTATGTTGAGGTATATTCCCTCTAAACCTACTTTGTTGAGGGTTTTTTAATTTGAATGGATGTACTTTCTCAAATGCTTTTTTTCCCCCATCTATAGACAGGGTCATATATTTCTTATCTTATCCCTTATTGATGTTATGTATCACATTGATTAGCTTGTGAATATTGAGCCAACCTTTCATACCAGGAACAGATCCCACTTGATTGTGGTGAATTATTTTTTAGCGTATTATTGAATTCATTTTGCTAGCACTTTATTTTATTTATTTATTTATTTATTTATTTATTTATTTATTTATTTAATCCATCTTCATCAGGGATATTGACCTGTAGTTTTCTTTTTAGTGGAGTCTTTATCTGGTTTTGGTGTCAGGGTAATGGTGTCCTCATAGAATGAATTTGGAAGTTTTTCTTCCTTTTCTATTTTTTGGAATAGTTTAGGAAGAATGCACATTAACTCTTCATAGAGTGTTAGATAAAATTAACATGTGAAGCCATCTGGTCCTGGACTTTTGTTTGTTGGGAGATTTTTGATTATTGATTCATTTTTTTTGTCAGTTTTCCGTCTGTTCAAATTTTCTATTTCTTTTTGTTTCAGTTTTGGTACTTGATATGTTTCTAGGAATTTATTCATTTTTTTCCGGGTTGTCCAATTTGTTGGCATAGAGTTTTTCATAATATTCTCTTATAACTGTTTGCATTTCTGCAATGTTGGTTGTTATTTCTCCTCTCATTTGTGATTTTATGCATTTGAATCTCTTTTATTTTTCTTGATAAGTTTGGCTAGAGGTTTATCAATTTTGATTTTTTTTAATGAAAAAGCTCTTGGTTTCACTGATCTGTTCTATTGTTTGGTTTTGTTTTTAGATCATTTATTTATTTTGCCAATCTTTGTTATTTTCTTCCTTCTGCTGGTTTTAAGTTGTTTGTTGGTCTTTTTGTAGTTCCTTTAGGTGTAAGTTTAGGTTGCTAATTTCAGATTTTTCTTCCTTCTTGAGGTATTGCTTATGATTTGGGGAAGAAATGGATCATGGGTGCTGCAGCAGGGAGAGGGCGCTGGTCAGAGAGAGAGGTGAGAAGGAGAGAAAGAACACTTCCCCAATGCCATTGACTAGGAACATGAGAGGGTGTGATTTTCATGAGTTTTACAACCAGCAGGGCTCAAAGACTGGAGTTTTGGAGATCCACGGCATGACTGGTGTGGAACTCTAAGGAAGATGCAGTTCTCCTGTGGAGAAGGAGGTTGGATAGCTCAAAAGCAAACAGCAAGATCTGAGGATACAATGGGATGCACTGGGAGAGGCAGTTCACCCTTCTTGGAGTGCATCTGGGAAATGTGGCATTGCCTCTGCAGGAACAAAAGAGACTGCAAGAGCCATTACCCATCCACTCCCCAGCATAAGCTCACAGACACCTGCTGAGGGCAGCTAACCTGGACATTGGCTCTTGGCTGTGCTTACTCCAAACTCCATACCCCTGAACATTGGTGCAACTACATTTCTGGTAAAAACCAATATCAGTTCCAGCATGGTGAGACCCTTCCCCAGAGGACCAGTTGGGGTCCACGCCACACCAGGTCCCTGAAGTTTGGAATTTTAAAACTCAGCCGGGCTGACTGGGATAGAATACAGATACACTGAGCTGCCAGGCAGGGAGATGGCTCAGACACAGACAGGATGAAGGCAGAGATCTTAGGGACACCCGGAACACATGAGGAGAGATTGTTCCCTCTTCTTGGAGACCTTCTTGGACAGCAGCAGGCACAAACTCCCCACTCCAGGGACAAAGGAGCAGAATGATGCCATTTCCCTCCCTTACCCCTCAGCATAAACTAACTTTAGGAAGCAGCACAGTGTCAAAAGTGGTGGCCTAAATCCCTTACACCATCGCCCCTGCACTATGCATTTTTCATGCAAGTGTGTCTAAGAACCAGAGTAGGAGCACCTCCTCCAGAAGACCAACAAAAACGTCACACACCATGTCTACAAACCAGAGTTGTGCAAAACATCAGCTCTAGTAGAAATAACATCAGGTCTCTCTTAACAAGCAGACTAGAACACACCCAGTTAAAACTTACCACACTCCTGCTAAGGCCCAAACACTGCCCACTTCAGGCAAGGAGAAACTCTGCAGAGGACTGACCTGAGGGAAAAAGCAACCAAAACACAGCAATACAGTTCACACAGCATACCCCAGAGACAGTTCCTGAAGAGCCAGGCCCTGGACAGTATATGATGTTTTCTTCATTAAACCATTACTCTCATGGGGCACCTGAATGCCTCAGTCAGTTAAGCAGCTGCCTTTGGCTCAGGTCATGATCCCAGGGTCCTGGGATTGAGCCCCCCATTGGGCTCTCTGCTCAGCAAGGAGCCTGCTTCTCCCTCTCCCTCTGCCTGCCACTCTGCCTACTTGTGCTCTCTCTCTCTGTCAAATAAATAAACAAAATCTTAAAAAAAAAAAAAAAAAAAAAAACATTACTCTCAGGCACAGGAAACATAACTTGTTTTCCTAACACATAAAAGACAGATACTTAGACAAAATGCCAAGATGGAGGAATTCATCCAATAGAACAAACAAGAAAAGGTCATGGCCAGGAATGTAACCAAGAGCGATATAAATGATATGCCTAATCCAGAACTTAAAGCGACATCATAAGGATACTAGATGGGCTTGAGAAAAGCATAGAAAACACCAGGGCATCTTTTGCTGCAGAGATATAAGACCTAAAAACTAGTCAGGTCAAAACGAAAAATGCAATACCTAAGATTCAAAACTGACTATATGTAATGACCACAAGGATGGAAGAAGCAGAACTAGTAAGTGATATAGATGATAAAATTATGGAAAATAATGAAGCTGAGAAGAAGAGTGAAAGAAAAATATTAGATCACAAATGTAGTCTAAGGAAATTCAGTGACTCCATAAAGCATAATAACATTCATATCATAGGAGTCACAGCAGAAGAGAGAGAAAAGAGAATAAAAGGTTTATTTGAGGAAATAATAGCTGGAAACTTTCTTAATCTGGGGAAGGAAACAGACATCCAAATCCAAGAGGCACAAAGAACTCCCATTAAAATTGACAAAAGCAGACCAACACTAAGCCATATCATAGTTACATTTTCAAAATATGGAGATAATGAAAAAAATCCTAAAAACAACAAGACAAAAGAAGCCCCTTACTTGAAAGGGAAGACAAATAAGTTTAGCAGCAGATCTTTCCACAGAAACCTGATAGGCAAGAAGTAAGTGGCATGATATATTCAACATTCTGATGGGAAAAATATGCAACCAGGAATAATCTATTAGGCAAGGCTGTCATTCACAATAGAAGGAGAGATAAAGAGTTTCCCAGACAAACAGAAGCTAAAGGAGTTTATGACCACTAAACCAGCTCTGCAAATTATAGGTTGTAGGAATGGATAAGAAAACAAGATCCACTTATATGCTGTTTGCTGCTTACAAGAGACTCATTTGAGATGTAAAGACAACTGCAGATCAAAAGTGAGGGGATGGAGAAATATTTACCATACAAATGGATGTCAAAAGAAAGCCAGAGTATCCATACTTATACTAGACAAAATAGATTTTAAACCAAAGATGGTAATAAGAGATGAAGAAGGGCACTATATCATAATAAAGGTGTCTATCCAACAAGATCTAAGCATTGTAGGTATTTACACCCCCAACTTGGGAGCACACAAATATATGAAACAATAACAAGCATAAAGAAACTCATTGATAATAATACAATGAGAGTAGGGAACTTTAACAACCCACTTATATTAATGGACAGATCACATAAACAGAAAATCAACAAGTAAAAAATGGTTTTGAATGACAACCTGGCCTAGATGGATTTAACAGACATATTGAGAACATTTAATCCTAAAGCAGCAGAATACACATTCTTTTCAAGTGCACATGGGACATTAACCAGAATAGATCAAATACTAGGTCATAAATCAGGCCTCAATAAGTCAAAAAGAGATCATACCATACATATTTTCCAACCACAATGCTATGAAACTTGAAGTCAACCACAAGGAAACATTTGGAAAGCCCACAAATACATAGAGGTTGATAAACATCCTACTAAAGAATGAATGGGTCAACCAGGAAATTAAAGAAGAAATAAAAAAACACATGGAAACAAATGATAATGAAAGCATGATGGTCCAAAACCTTTGGGATGCAGCAAAAGCAATCCTAAAAGGGAAGAATATAGCAACACAGGCCTACCTCAAGAAGCAAGAAATCCCAAACACACAATCTAACCTCACACCTAAAGGAGCTAGAAAAAGAAAAAAAAAAAAAATGAGGCCTAAAGTCAGCAGAAGAAGGAAAGTAATAAAGATTAGAGGAGAAATAAATGATATAGAAACAAAGAAAAAAATGAACAGATTAATGAAACCAGGAGCTTGTTCTTTCAAAGAATTAATAAAATTGATAAACCGCTATCAAAAATAAAGAATTCAAATAAATAAATCATGAATGAGAGAGGAGAGATCACAACCAACACCACAGAAATACAACAATAAGAGCATATGATGAAAAATTATATGCCCACAAATTAAGCAATCTGGAAAAAATGGACAAATTCTTAGAAACATACAAACTACCAAAACTGAAATAGGAACTAATAGAAAACTTGGACACACTGATAACCAGTAAAGAATTTGAGTCTGTAATGAAAAATCTCCAAACAAACAAAAGTCCAGGACCAAATGGCTTCACAGAGGAATTCTACCAAACATTTAAAAAGAGTTAATACCTATTCTTCTCAAGCTGTTCCCCAAAAATAGAAATGGAAGGAAACTTCCAAACTCTTTCTATGAGCCCAGCATTACCTTTATTCCAAAACCAGACAAAGATACCGCTAATAAAGCAAATTATAGGCCAATATCCTTGATGAACATGGATGGAAAAATTCTCAACAAAATACTAGCAAATAGAATCCAACATTACATTAAAAGAATATTTCACCATAATCAAGTGGGATTTGTTCCTGTGCTGCCAGTGTGGTTCAATATTCACAAATTAATATGATGTACCACATTTGTAAAAGAAAGGATAAAAACCACATGATCCTTTGTGATGCAGAAAATAGATGGAGAAAAAGCATTTGATAAAGTACATCATCCAATCTTAATAAAAAATCCTCAACAAAGTAGGGATAGAGGGAACATACCTCATCATCATAAGGGCCATATATGAAAGACATAAAGCTAATATAATTCTCAATGGAGAAAAATGGAGAGCTTTAATTTTTGGTCAGGAACAAGACAGGTATGCCCACTCTCACACTTTGTATTTAACATAGTACTGGAAGTCCTAGCCACAGTAATCAGACAACAAAAAGAAATAAAAGGCATGGAAATCAGCAAGGAATAAGTCAAAAGTTCACTATTGGCAGACAACATGATATTCTATGTAGAAAACCCAAAAGACTCCACCAAAATTTGCTGCAACTGATACACAAATTCAGTAACGTCACAGGATAAAAATTCAATGTATAGAAATCTATTTCATTTGTATGCGACAATAATGAAAGCAAAAAGAGAAATCAAGGAATTTATCCCATTTATAATTGTACCAAAACAAGAAAATATTTAGTAATAAACCTAAAAAAAGGTAAAAGATCTGTACTCTGAAAATGAGAAAACAATTATGAAAGAAATTGAAGAGGACACAAAAAATGGAAAAACATTCCATGCTTATGAATTAGAAGAACAAATATTCTTAAAATGTCTATACTACCAAAGCCATTTACACATTTAATGCAATCCCTATCAAAATACCACCACTGTTTTTCACAGACCTGGACCAAATAATTCCAAACTTTGTATGGAACCACAAAAGACCTGGAATAGACAGAGAAACCTTGCAAAAGAAAAGCAAAGCTGGAAGCATCACATTTTTGGACTTCAAGTTATGTTACAAAGCTATAATCATGAAGACAGTATGGTTCTGGCAGAAAAACAGACACATAGATCAATGGAACAGAATAGAAAACCCCGAAATGGACCCACAACCATATGGTTGAATAATTTTCGACAAAGCAGGAAAGAATATCCAATGGAAAAAAAGAGAGTCTCTTCAACAAATGGACAGCAACATCCTAAATAATGAAAGTGTACCACTTTTTATACCATGCACAAAAAATATATTCAAAATGGATGAAAAACCAAAATGTGAGACAAGAAACCATCAAAATCCAAGAGAAGAACACAGGCAACAACTTCTTTGACATTTCACATAGCTGCTTCTTACTAATTATGTCTCCAAAGGCAAGGGAAACAAAGCAAAAATGAACTATTGGGACTTCATTAAGATAAAATGCTCCTGGGCGCCTGGTGGCTCAGTTGGTTAAGCGTCTGCCTTCTGCTCAGGTCATGGTCCCAGGGTCCTGGGATCAAGTCTTGCATCAGAATTCCTGCTCAATGGAGAGTCTGCTTCTCCCTCTGCCTCTGTTCCTACCCGCTGTTCATGCTCTCTCTCTCTCACTCTCGCTCTTGCTCTCCCTCTGTCAAATAAATAAATAAAATATTTTTAAAAAGATAAAATGCTCCTGTGCAGCAAAGGAAACAACCAACAAAACTAAAAGGCAACCTTTGGAATAGGAGAAGATATTTGCAAATGACATATCTGATAAAGGGTTCATATCCAAAATGTATAAAAAACTGATAAAACTCAACACCCAAAAACAAATAATCCAGTTAAGAAATGGGCAGAAGAAATGAATATACACTTTTCCAAAGAATACATTCAGATGGCTAACAAGCACATGAAAAGATGCTCAACATCACTCATCATCATGGAAATAAATAGCAAAACCACAATGAGATATCATCTCATACCTTTCAGAATGGTTAAAATTAACATCACAGGTGATAGGGAGCAAGATGGCGGAGGAGTAGGAGACCTGGATTTCGTCTCCTCTCAGGAATTCAGCTGGATAGGGATCAAACCATTCTGAACACCTACAAACCCAACAGGAGATCGAAGACAGGAATAGCAACAACTCTCTGAACAGAAAAGCAACCACTTTCTGGAAGGTAGGACGTGCGGAGAAGTGAATCTGAGGTGATATTCGGGAGGATAGATGGCGGGGGAGGGGCCTCTGTCAGCCACTTCTGGCAAGTGATAGAGCCGCGGAGCACAAAATCGGAACTTTTAAAAGTCTGCTCCGCTGAGGGACGTCACTCTGGTGGCTAAGCGGGGGGTGGAACCTTCCGGAACAGTGTGGTCTCAGGACCCTCGGGGTCACAGAAAGACCGGGGGTGCCTGAGTGTGGCAGAGCTCCCAGGTAACAGAGCAGGGAAGCCGGCTGCACAGGCGGAGCCCAGGCACGGGCTCTCAGCTCGGGGTTGCGATAAATGTTATCTGTGGCCCAGTCGGGCCCCTGCTCCTCCAGCAGGGACCCCACAAGTGGCAGATCCGGGGAGACTCACCTTCCTCCCCCGGGAGGAGCAGCACGGGAGTGCACTACAGGGATCTGCTGGGTTTGGAGACTCCACACATGGTCGGGTGCCAGAGATAGAAACGCGTGGTCACAGGCCAGGTGAGCATGGAGTGCGGCCGAGACCGGGGAGACGGGAGTGACTGACTGCTTTTCTCTGGGGGCTCACTGAGGAGTGGGGCCCCGAGTTCTCGGCTCCTCCGAGGCGGAGATTGGGAGGCCGCCATTTTCACTCTCCACCTCCAAAGCTGTACGGAAAGCTTGCAGGGAACAAAAGCTCTGGAGAGCAAACCCGAGCAGATTACTTAGCCCGGACTGGGCAAGGGCGGGACAATTCCGCCTCCGGCAGAGACATTTGGGAACCACGGCAACAGGTCCCTCCCCTGGAAAATCAGCGAGAACAGCCCGCCAAGACCAAGTTTACCGATCAATGAGAACAGCAGAACTCCAGCACTAGGGGAATACTGCACATAGAATTCATGGCTTTTTTACCATGATTCTTTAGTCTTTCAAGGTTAATGTTTTTTAACTGTCTTTTTTTCTTTTTTTTTTTTTTTTGAATTTTTCTTTTTCCCTTTTTCAACCAACTTCTTATCAATCTTTTTTTAAAAAAAAAACATTTTTATTTTTCATTTTTAGAGTCATATTCTATCCCTTCATAGTAGTTACTCGTATTTTTGGCATATATATATAAGTTGTTCTCTCTTTAAAATTTTGAGATAGTTTCTCCTAACAGATCAAAATATACCCTAAATCTCTAGTGTATGTTTTTTTTCTACTCCCCTGCCTGATCACATTCTCTCCCTTTTTTTTTTAAATCCTCTTCTTTCTTTTTTCAAACAGCTTCTTACCAATTCCTTGTATAAAATTTTTTATACTTTCCATCTTTACAGTCATATTCCATCCCTTCATCATATCAACCCTTATTTTTGTACATATATAAGTTTTTCTTTCTTTAAAATTTTGGGAGGCACTTTCTTTGACCAGACCAAAATACACCCAAAATCTAGTGTGTGGCACTGATCTATATACCAGCCTCATCATATTTGATCATATTCTGTTTTTTATTTTGTTTTGTTTTGTTCTGTTTTTGTTTGTTTTTATCTTTATCTTTTTCTTTTTTCTTTTTTTCTTCTTTTTCTTTTTTCTCTCTTTCCCTTTCTTTTCCCACTGCTTCAGGTCTTTTCTGATTTGTTTAGAGTATATTTTCTGGGTACATTGTTACCCTGCTAGCATTTTGTTCTCTCATTAATCTATTCTCCTCTGCACAAAATGACAAGATGGAAAAAAATCACCTCAATAAAAAGAACGAGAGGTAGTACTGACTGCCAGGGACCTACTCAATGCAGACATTAGTACGATGTCAGATCTAGAGTTCAGAATCACCACTTTAAAGATACTAGCTGGGCTTGAAAAAAGCATGGAAGTTATTAGGGAAACCCTTTCTGGAGAAGTAAAAGAACTAAAATCTAACCAAGTCGAAATCAAAAAGGCTATTAATGAGGTGCAATCAAATACGGGGGTGCTAACTGCTAGGATAAATGAGGCAGAAGAGAGAATCAGTAATATAGAAGACCAAATGATGGAAAATAAAGAAGCTGAGGAAAAGAGAGATAAACAACTACTGGATCACGAGGGCAGAATTCGAGAGATAAGCAATACCATAAGATGAAACAACATTAGAATAATTGGGATCCCAGAAGAAGAAGAAAGAGAGAGAGGGGCAGAAGGTATAATGGAGCAAATTATAGCAGAGAACTTCCCTAATTTGGGGAAGGAAACAGGCATCAAAATCCAGGAAGCACAGAGAACACCTCTCAAAATCAATAAAAATAGGTCAACACCCCAGCATCTAACAGTAAAACTTATGAGTCTCATAGACAAAGAGAAAATCCTGAAAGCAGCTCGGGAGAAGAGATATGTAACCTACAAGGGTAGAAACATTAGATTGGCAACAGACCTATCCAGAGAGACCTGGCAGGCCAGAAAGGACTGGCAGGATATATTCAGAGCACTAAATGAGAAAAATATGCAGCCAAGAATCCTATATCCAGTTAGGCTGTCATTGAAAATTGAAGGAGAGATAAAAAGCTTCCAGGACAAACAAAAACTAAAGGAATTTGCAAACATGAAACCAGCCCTACAAGAAATATTGAAAGGGGTCCTCTAAGCAAAGAGAGAGCCTAAAAGCAACATAGACCAGAAAGGAACACAGACAATATACAGTAACGTCACCTTACAGGCAATACAATGGCACTAAATTCCTATCTTTCAATAGTTACCCTGAATGTAAATGGGCTCAATGGCCCAATCAAAAGACACAGGCTATCAGATCGGATTAAAAAACAAGACCCATCGATATGCTGTCTGCAAGAGACTCATTTTAGAACCAAAGACACCCCCAGATTGAAAGTGAGGGGGTTGAAAACCATTTAGCATGCTAATGGACACCAAAAGAAAGCTGGGGTGGCAATCCTTTTATCAGACAAATTAGATTTTAAACCAAAGACTGTAATAAGAGATGAGGAAGGACACTATATTCTAATTAAAGGGTCTATCAAACAAGAAGATCTAACAATTGTAAATATCTATGCCCCTAACATGGGAGCAGCCAATTATATAAGGCAATTAATAACAAAAGCAAAGAAACACATCGACAACAATACAATAATAGTGGGGGATTTTAACACCCCCCTCACTGAAATGGACAGATCGTCTAAGCAAAAGATCAACAAGGAAATAGTTTAAATGACACACTGGACCAAATGGACTTCACAGACATATTCAGAACATTCCATCCCAAAGCAACAGAATACACATTCTTCTCTAGTGCCTATGGAACATTCTCCAGAATAGATCACATCCTAGGTCACAAATCAGGTCTCAACCGGTACCAAAAATTGGGATCATTCCCTGCCTATTTTCAGACCACAATGCTTTGAAAGTAGAACTCAATCACAAGAGGAAAGTCGGAAGGAACTCAAATACATGGAGGCTAAAGAGCATCCTACTGAAGAATGAATGGGTCAACCAGGAAATTAAAGAAGAATTAAAAAAATACATGGAAACCAATGAAAATGAAAACACAACTATTCAAAATCTTTGGGATGCAGCAAAAGCAGTCCTAAGAGGAAAGTATATAGCAATACAAGCCTTTCTCAAGAAACAAGAAAGGTCTCAAGTACACAACCTAACTCTACACCTAAAGGAGCTGGAGAAAGAATAGCAAGTAAAGCCTAAACCCAGCAGGAGAAGAGAAATAATAAAGATCAGAGCAGAAATCAATGAAATAGAGACTAAAAGAACAGTAGAACAGATCAACGAAACTAGGAGCTGTTCCTTTGAAAGAATTAACAAGATTGATAAACCCCTGTCCAAACTTATCAAAAAGAAAAGAGAAATGACCCAAATAAATAAAATCATGAATGAAAGAGGAGAGATAATAACCAACACCAAAGAAATACAATTATAAGAACATATTATGAGCAACTCTATGCCAGCAAATTAGATAACCTGGAAGAGATGGATGCATTCCTAGAGATGTATCAACTACCAAAACTGAACCAGGAAGAAATAGAAAACCTGAACACACCTATAACCACGAAGGAAATTGAAGCAGTCATCAAAAATCTCCCAAAAAACACAAGCCTAGGGCCAGATGGCTTCCCAGGGGAATTCTACCAAACATTTAAAGAAGAATTAATACCTATTCTTCTGAAACTGTTGCAAAAAATAGAAATGGAAGGAAAACATCCAAATTCATTTTATGAGGCCAGCATTTCCTTGATCCCAAAACCAGACAAAGACCCCATCAAAAAGGAGAATTACAGACCAATATCTCTGATAAACATGGATGCAAAAATTCTCACCAAAATACTAGCCAATAGGATCCAACAGTACATTAAAAGGATTATTCACCATGACCAGGTGGGATTTATCCCTGGGCTGCAAGGTTGGTTCAACATTCGCAAATCAATCAACGTGATACAATAAATCAACAAAAGAAGGAACAAGAATCATATGATTCTTTCAATAGATGCAGAAAAAGCATTTGACAAAGTACAGCATCCTTTCTTGATCAAAACACTTCAGATATAGGCATAGAGCATACATACCTCAATATCATAAAAGCCATCAATGAAAAACCTACAGCAAATATCATTCTCAATGGGGAAAAACTGAGAGCTTTCCCCCTAAGGTCAGGAACAAGGCAGGGATGTCCACTATCACCACTGCTATTCAACACAATATTGGAAGTCCTAGCCACAGCAATCAGACAACAAAAAGAAATCAAAGGCATCCAAACTGGCAAAGAAGAAGTCAAACTCTCACTCTTTGCAGATGATATGATACTTTATGTGGAAAACCCCAAAGACTCCACCCCAAAACTGCGAGAACTCATACAGGAATTCAGTAAAGTGGCAGGATATAAAATCAATGCACAGAAGTCAGTGGCATTCCTATACACCAACAACAAGACAGAAGAAATAGACATTAAGGAGTCGATCCCATTTACAATTGCACCCAAAACCATAAGATACCTAGGAATAAATCTAACCAAAGAGGCAAAGGATCTGTACTCAGAAAACTATAAAATACTCATTAAAGAAATTGAGGAAGACACAAAGAAATGGAAAAATGTGCCATGCTCATGGATTGGAAGAACAAATATTGTGAAGATGTCAATGCTACCTAGAGCAATCTACACATTCAATGCAATCCCCATCAAAATACCATCCACTTTTTTCAAAGAAATGGAACAAATAATCCTACAATTTGTGTGGAACCAGAAAAGACCCCGCATAGCCAGAGGAATGTTGAAAAAGAAGACCAAAGCTGGCGGCATCACAATGGTCCACAATGAAACTGGACCATTTCCCTACACCACACACAAAAATAGACTCCAAATGGTTGAAAGACCTCAATGTGAGACAGGCCTCCATCAAAATCCTAAAGGAGAACACAGGCAGCACACCGGAATTGTGTTTGTGTGTCTATCCCAGTTCTTTGTACTAGAGCTGTAATAGACAGCTCTATTACAAACCTGTCATCATCAAGACAGTATGTTGCTGGCACAAAAACAGACACATGGATCAATGGAACAGAATAGAGAGCCCAAAAATGGACCCTCAACTCTATGGTCAACTAATCTTTGACAAAGCAGGAAAGAATGCCCAATGGAAAAAAGACAGTCTCTTCAACAAATGGTGTTGGGAAAATTGGATAGCCATTTGCAATTACATGGATGGAGCTAGAACGTATTATGCAAAGCTAAATATGTCAGTCAGAAAAAGACAAATACCATATGATTTCACTCATATGTGGAATTTAAGAAATGAAACAGATGAACATAGGGGGAATAAAAAGAGGCAAACCATGAAACAGAATCTTAAATATAGAGAAGAACCTGAGGGTTGATGAAGAGGACATGTGCAGGTGAATGTGTTAAATGGGTTATGAATATTAAGGAGGGCACTTTGATGAACACTGAAACTACTCCTGAAACTAATATTAGGGGCACCTGGGCAGCTCAGTTCATTAAGTGGCTGCCTTCGGCTCGGGTCATGATCCCAGCGTCCTGGTATCGAGCCCCACATCGGGTTCCTTGCTCAGCAGGGAGCCTGCTTCTCCCTCTGCCTGCCATCCCCCGTGCTTGTGCTTGCTCTCTCCCCCAACCCTGTGTCAAATAAATAAATAAAATCTTTAAAAAAGAAAGTAAAATTAAACCATATGTTAGCTAAGTGGAATTTAAATAAAAACTTTAAACAAATAAAATAACCTAAAATTTGTGTAAAATTATTTTATTAAGAATTATTTTTTTTTCTCTACTCCAAACAAATATCTGGCCATGTACATGGTAACTTTATGCAATCATTATTTTCACCAATTTATACTTCTTGAGAATTTCTGCTTGCTAGGAATTATTTAGAAATAAATATCTTAACATTGCACATTGCTTTAGTTAGAAATCTTCTAATCAATGACAACAAAATAACTACAACTTCAGAAGAAGAAAGTAGGCAAAAGGTTGTGTATTATTAGTTTTTCTTTAATCAATAAACATAAAAGGGCACATAAAGTGAAAAAAATACTTGAAACAATGTCCCTGGTATTTTGTTAAGTAACTAAAACCAACATATAGAGGCACCTGGGTGGCTCAGTCGGTTAAGCATCTGCCTTCAGCTCAGGTCATGATCTCAGGGTCCTGGGATCGAGCCCCGCATCAGGCTCTCTGCTCAGCTGGGAGTCTGCTTCTCCCTCTCACTCTCCCTCTGTGCTCTTTCTCTATCTTTCTCAAATAAATAAATAAATAAATAATCTTAAAAAAATAAAACCAACATATAATAACATGTATTATATGATCCTACCTTTGTATAAAGCAAAATCAATCATCTAAATGCACATGTATGTTTATGTGAGGATCAGAAAAGTTATGAAAGGAGAGGCATCAAGTTTTTGACAATAGTTATTTTTTGATAGATAAGATAATAGCATGAAAAGGAACTCATTGATTTCATTTTATGCACTTACTGCCTTTTAGGACTTGAATGCAACCTCCATGAGGTCAAGTTTTATATACCTATCTTATTCTCTGCTATATATCTAGTGCCCAGAAATAAATATTTTAAATGGATAAACAAAGTTTAAATTGTCATAGGGTATACATAACTTTTGTAATACAAACTGTGTGTTAGTGTGTTATAAGCCATTATATATCGTAAATACATGTTAGTCATAGCTCTGGCAATAACTTTGACCAATTTATCATTTCTGAGACTTTCTACATCTCTCAGATGTCTTATATTACCTTCTTCAGAGATATAAAATATTAGTTCATAAACGTAGTACTGTATACCAATCATCTGATGAATGAACAAATACTATAGCAAATATGATTCTAATTTAAGTTCATTCTTAATTAAAAATGATAAAACACAAACAGTTCAATTACCCTTGTTCTATTTTTCCATTTTAAGAACTGTCTGTATCTTCTTATTCATTCTGTGGTAATATTTCCAAGTGTTACCATTTAAAGGGCTTAGACCATCATGTTTGGGGCCTTGGAGTTATCAAAGGTTTTTATATGCATTCTTTCATTTGGGTCTTATACAAATTCTGTCACCCATCCCATTTTACAAAAGGAAAAACTTAAGTTCTGAAAAGCAATTTGCTCAAAACCTCACAGGTAATAACTGTTCCTGAAAGTACTCTTGAAAGTATAACTTACAAGGTTATCAATGAAACTTTTCACCAACATTCCCTGTTTGAAGATCAACAATGGTTTGTGGTTTGTAACGTCATATGCCTTAACAATGCTTTTTGACTGTCTCCTTTCTTACATCAAACTAATATACTTATAATCTAATTTCTCTATTTAAATAGTTGAGGGGAGTGGGCATGACATTGGGTGGTACATATTTCTCAATTCTCATTTATAGATAATATAAATGAAAAATACAAATTTAATTCATAGAGGATGTAGAAATATCAAATTGTGCCTCATGCAATTTTACACAGTGCAATCACATTGAATGGAATTAGCGATATGATAATATTAACAATATTAACAAAGATAATGAAATTCTGTGGAACACATGAATTCTGTGTAATAAATTTGTGCTGTGGGCATTCACCTAGTCAGAATGGCACGTTTGACAGGCCATTTACACACATTCTTGAAGAAAACAGAAAAGTAGCATAGTCTCTGTACACTGGGATTTCCATACATTGTCAGCATTTCATTTGGTGTAGGTCAGTTTCTGTACTTGTTATTATGGTTTGCCTTTCCTGTTTCAAACAAAACATCTGAAAGAATCTTATTTTTTTCTTTACTTCCTGACAGTATAACAATACCTAAGTAGGGTAGGTAGCAATTTGACACCAACTCCAAGTTTTTCATAAATCTCATTCACAATCGAATCTACATATTTTTGAGGACAATGAGGCTCCACAACATGGGGAAGCAATATATGTTCATAAATATTTATAAATAATTAAAAATTGGCATTTAAAATGGAAACAAATATTTAGAAGCTCCTGAAAACACACACACATATAGACACACACATATGCACACACACACAAATAAAGGAGTAGAGAGCAACAGGAAGTGGGAGAATTATATTTTACTTTTTTTTTTAAGATTTATTTATTTATTTGAGAGAGCGAGAATGAGAGAGAGTACATGAGAGGGGGGAGGGTCAGAGGGAGAAGCAGGCTCCTCGCTGAGCAGGGAGCCCGATGCGGGACTTGATCCCGGGATTCCAGGATCATGACCTGAGCCGAAGGCAGTTGCTTAACCAACTGAGCCACCCAGGCGCCCGAATTATATTTTACTTTAAGGTTAGGGTTTGGTGGATTTTTTTAATCTTTTTTCTTTTATTTAAATTCAATTAGGCAACATATAGAAGATCATTAGTTTCAGATGTAGAGTGCAGTAATTCATCAGTTGCATATATCACCTAGTTACCCCATCACCCCACCCACCTCCCTTCTGTAACCCTCAGTTTATTTCCCGGAGTCGAGTCTCTTATGGTTTGTCTCCCTCTCTGATATCTTTCCATTAAGTTTTTCCCTCACTTCTATGATCCTCTGTGTTGTTTCTTATATTCCTCATAAGAGTGAAACCATATGATAATTGTCTTTCTCTGATTGACTTATTTTACCCAGCATAATACCTTCCAGTTCCATCCATGTCGATATAAACAATAAGATTTCATCCTTTCTGATGGCTAATATTCCATTGAGTGTGTGTGTGTGTGTGTATATACCACATCTTATTTATCCATTCCTCTGTCAATGGCTATCTGGGCTCTTTCCATAGTGTGGCTCTTGTGAGCATTGCTGCTATAAATGTCGGGGTGCAGGTGTCCCTTTGGATCACTACATTTGTATTTTTGGAGTAAATACTTAGTAGTGCAATTCCAGGGTCATAGTGTGGCTCCATTTTTAGCTTCCTGAGGAACCTCTATACTGTTTTCTAGAGTAGCTTGCATTCCCACCAACAATGTAAAAGGGTTCCCCTTTCTCCACATCCTCACCAATATTTGTTGTTTACTGACTTGTTAATTTTAGTCATTCTGACTGGTGTGAGGTGTTGTCTCATTGTGGATTCCTATCTCACATTTAGGTCTTTCATCCATTTTGAGTTTACCTTTATGTATGGTGAAAGAAACAGGCTCAGTTGCATTCTTCTGCATGTGGCTGTCTAATTTTCCCTACACCATTTGCTGAAGAGACTGTCTTTTTTCCATTGGGTATTCTTTCCTGCTTTCTTGAAAATTAGTTCACCACCAAGCTGAGGGTCTTTCTGGGTTCTTTATTCTGTTCCATTGATCTATGTGTCTGTTTTTGTGCCAGTATGATACTGTTTTGAAGTTTACAGATTTGTAACAGAGCTTGAAGTCTGACATTGTGTTGCCACCAGCTTTGGTTTTCTTTTTCAACATTCCTTTGGCTATTCAGGGTCTCTTCTGGTTCCATACAAATTTTAGAATTATTCGTTTCAGCTCTGTGAAAAATATTGATGGTATTTTGTTTTGTTTTCTCTCTCTTTTTTTTTTTTTTTTTGATGGTATTTTGATAGGGATTGCATTGACTGTGTAGATTGCTCTGGGCAGCATAGACATTTTAACCATATTTATTCTTCCAATCCATGAGCATGGAATGTTTTTCCAATTCTTTGTGTCTTCCTCTATTTCTTTCAAAAGTGTTCTCTAGTTTTTAGAATGCAGATACTTTACCTCTTTGGTTAGGTTTATTCCTAGGTTTCTGATGGTTTTTGAGCAATTGTAATTGGGATCAATTCATTAATTTTTCTTTCTTCTGTCTCATTGTTTGTGTATAGAAATGCAACTGATTTTGGTACATTGATTTTATATCCTGGCACTTTGCTGAATTGTTGTATGAGTTCTAGCAATTTTGGGGTGGGGTCTTTGGGGTTTTCCCCATAAAGTATCATGTCATCTGAGAAAAGTGAGAATTTGACTACTTCTTTTTTTATTAATTTGCGTCCTTTGTCTTTTCTTTTTGATAAGTCTGGCTAGGAGTTTATCAATCTTATTAATTCTTTCAAGGAACTAGATCCTAGTTTCATTGATCTGTTTTTCTGTTCTTTTGGTTTCTATTTCATTTATGTCTGCTCTAATTTTTATTAATTCTCTTTTCCTGCTGGATTTAGGCTCTATTTGCTGTTCCCTCTGCAGCTCCTTTATGTCTATGGTTATGTTGTGTATTTAATAGTTTTCTTGTTTCTTGAGAAAGGCTTGTACTGCTATGTACTTCCCTCTTAGGACTGCCTTTGCTGCTTCCTAAAGGTTTTGAACAGTTGTGTTTTCATTTTTATTTTCTTCCATGATTTTTTTTTAAAGATTTATTTATTTATTTGAGAGAGTGAGAATGAGAGAGAGAGAGAGAGTACATGAGAGGGGGGAGGGTTAGAGGGAGAAGCAGGCTCCTTGCTGAGCAGGGAGCCCAATGCGCGACTCGATCCAGGGACTCCAGGATCATGACCTGAGCCAAAGGCAGTTGCTTAACCAACTGAGCCACTCAGGTGCCCCTCTTCCATGATTTTTTAAAATTCTTCTTTAATTTCCTGGTTGACCTATTCATTGTTGAGTAGGATGTCTTTAACCTCCAAGTGTTTGAGTTCCTTCCAAATTTCCTCTTGTGATTGAGTTCAAGTTTCAAAGCATTGTGGTCTGAAAATATGCAAGAAATAATCCCAATCTTTTGGTACCAGTTGAAATTTGATTTGTGATCCAGTATGTCATCTATTCTGGAGAGTGTTCCATGTGTCCTCGAGAAGAATGTGTATTCTGTTGTTTTAGGATGTAATGCTCTGTATTTATCTGTGAAGTCCATCTGGTCCAGTGCATCATTCAAAGCCCTTGTTTCCTTGTTGATATTCTGCTTAGATGATCTGTCCATTGCTGTGAGTGGGGTGTTGAAGTCCCCTACTATTATTGTAGTATGATCAATGTGTTTCTTAATTTGGTTATTAATTGGTTGATATAATTGGCTGCTCCCAAGTTAGGAGAATAAATATTTATAATTGTTACATCTTCTTGTTGGGTAGATCCTTTAAGTATGATATAGTGTCCCTCTTCATCCCTTCCTATAGTCTTTTGTTTAAAATCTAATTTGTCTGATATAGGATTGTTAACCCAGTTTTCTTTTGATGTCCATTAGCATTATAAATGGTTGTCCACACCCTCACTTTCAACGTGGAGGTGTTTTTAGGTCTAAAATGAGTCTCTTGTAGACAGCATATGGATAGGTCTTGCTTTTTTATCCAATCTGATACCCTGTGTCTTTTGATCAGAGCATTTAGCCCATTTATATTTAGAGTAACTATTGAGATACGAATTTAGTGTCATTGTATTACCTGTAAAGTCCTTGTTTCTGTAGATTGTCTGTGTTTCTTTCTGGTCTATGTTACTCTTGGGCTCTCTCTTCACTTACAGGATCCCACCTTAATATTTCTTTTTTTTTAAAGATTTTATTTATTTATTTGAGAGAGAGAATGAGATAGAGAGAAAGCATGAGATGGGGGAGGGTCAGAGGGAGAAGCAGACTCCCTGCTGAGCAGGGAGCCCGATGCAGGACTTGATCCCGGGACTCCAGGATCATAACCTGAGCCGAAGGCGGTCACTTAACCAACTGAGCCACCCAGGCACCCACCACCTTAATATTTCTTGCAGGGCTGGTTTAGTGATCACAAATTCTTTTAGTTTATGTTTGGTCTGCAAGCTCTTTATCTCTCTTTCTATTTGGAATGACAGCCTTGCTGGATAAAGGATTCTTGGCTGCATGTTTTTCTCATTTAATACCCTGAATATAAAATGCCAGCCCTTTGTGGCCTGCCAGGTCTCTGTGGATAGGTCTTCTGTCAGTCTAATGTTTCTACCCTTGTAGGTTAAGGACATCTTGTTTTAAGCTGCTTTCAGGATTTTCTTTTTATCTCTGAAATTTGCAAGCTTCACTATTATTTGTTGGGGTGTTGATATATTTTTATTGAATTTGAGGGGGGGAGGTTTCTGTGCCTCCTAGACTTTAATGCCTGTTTCCTTCCCCAGATTCAGGAAGTTCTCAGCTATGATTTCTTCAAATATACCTTCTGTCCTTATCTCTCTTCCCTCTTCCTCTGGTATCCACATTATTCTAATATTGTTTGTCTTTGTTATCGCTGATTTCTCAAAGCCTCCCTAATTATCCAGTAGTTATTTTTTTTTCTCTTTTCCTCAGCTTCCTTACTCTCAATCACTTTGTTTTTTATGTCACTGACTCTCTTCTGCCTCATTTATCCTAGCTGTTAGGGCATCCAATTTAGACTGCATCTCAGTCTGCATTTTGGCCTGATTAGATTTTAGTTCTTTTTTTTTTTCTGCACTAAGAGATTGTCTAGTGTATTTTATACTTTTTTCAAGCCCAGCTAGTATCTTTATAATTGTTATTTTGAATTCTAGGTCTGACATCATACTTATATCCTTATTGATTAAATCTGCAGCAGAGAGTATTACCTCTGGTTCTTTCTTTTGTTGTGAATTTCTCCTTCTAGTTATTTTGTCCAGAGAGGAATAAATAAACAAGAGAATGAAATAAAAAATATCAACCACCACCTCCAGTGAAATATACACTAGACAAATCTGAAGAGATCAGAAACCAAAAAAGAAAATAAAAAGGAAAAAAGAGAGAATAAAATCTAACAGGTGGACAAAAGAAGGGTGACACATTTGGTCTTAGTTGTATTTTGACCTGTTAGAATACACTAGATCCCAAATCTGTAAAGAAAGAAAAACATATATATATATATCAAATTGAATACAGTGAAAGGAAGCCAAAAATGAAGAATACATCTATAAAATGTAAATGTAAAAATGAAAATTTAAAAGAAAACTTAAAAATAATAGTTGATAAAATAAGAAACTAGTTGAAAAGGAAAAACAGAGAAAAAGAAAAAAAACATAAGCTGAAAGACTAAAGAATCATGAGAAAAAAACCTCAGATTCTATACACTATTTTCCCCTAGCTCAGGTGTTTTTCAGTTCTATGTGATCTGTAAACTTGGTATTAGCCTGATGTTCCTGCTGGTCTTCTGGGGGAGGGGCCTGTTGCACTGATGCTCAGGTATCTTTGCCTGAATGGAGTTTCACCACCCCTTGCCAGGGAGCCAGGCTCAGTTTAAGATGCTTTGGGTTGATCTATGTGGCTTTTGTTCCTTGAAGGCTTTCCTTGCTGCTTTAGAGAATAAAAAATTAGTAAATAGGGGCACCTGGGTGGCTCAGTTGGTTGAGCGGCTGTCTTCAGCTCAGGTCATGATCCCAGGGTCCTGGGATCGAGCCCCGCATCGGGCTCCCTGCTCAGTGGAGAGCCTGCTTCTCCCTCTCCCTCTGCCTGCCACTCTGCCTACTTGTGCTATCTCTCTGTCAAATGGATAAATAAAAGATATCTTTAAAAAAAAATAGTAAATAAAAATAAAACTGGCTTTGCCCCAATCTCCAGCCCCAGAGCTGAAAGATCACGCCCCCCAATTTTCAATGGACATTCAGGGAAAAACAGTCAATCACTTTTGTTTGTGCCAAACTCTGCAGACTTCTGCAGAGGGCACCCACGCTCATCCTCCTGGAGGAAGGATGGGGGTCTCACCACAGTTCTGCCACTTGCTGGGCCCCTGCTCTGAGAGTGGTAGCCCCATCATGCAATGCACTCTTGCCACTCCTCCTGGGAGAAGAAGGAGGGTCTCGCCATGTTTCTGCTGCTTGCTGGTCCCCTACTCAGAGAGCAGTCACTGATCCTGCTGGGGTTAGTGGTTTATAGCAACACCAAGCTGAGACCCCACTCCTGGGTTCACAGGTCCACACCCCACCCCGCAGTGCTTGGGCACTTTGCTGCACTCAGACACCTCTGTTCTTTCTGTGACTCCAGGGACCCAGAGACCACACTGTCCCACCTAGGATTCTGCCCCACATCACCACCTGATTATCTTTCAGGCAGAGACATTCCTCACCAGAGCAGATTTCTAAAAGTTACAATCTTGCATTCCACTGCTACATCACTTTCCAGTAACCAGCTTACAGAGGCCCCTCCCCCCTGCAGTTTATCTTTGGATATATCCCCTCAAATTCATTTCTCCATACCTCCTACCTTGCAAAAAGCGGTTGCTTTTCTAATTGTAAAATTGCAGCAATTCTTTTCTTAGATCTCAGGTTGAATTCACAGGTGTTGAAAACAATTTGATAGATATCTAGCTGAATTCAAGGGGCCAGATGAAACTAGGGTCCCCTATTCTTCTGCCATTTTCCCTTCTCTTGCAGGGGGTTTAGTGTTTTTAAAATAAGAAAATAGCATTTTAAATCAGTTGAAAATAAAGAAAAAGGAAAAAAAGTAAGAAGAATTTCAAAAAAGAGTTAAGAATAATATTGCCATGGTTAAGACTGATAGTTGAGGTATTTAGGTCAAGTGAATAATATTTTTATTTTTTTATTTTATTTTTTAAAATATTTTATTTATTTGAGAGAGAGAGAGAACACACAGAAGGAGAGGGAGAAGAAGACTCCCTGCTGAGCGGGGGACTTGACATGGGGCTCAATCCCAGGATCCTGGCATCATGACCTGAGCCAAAGGTTCAAGCTCAACTGACTGAGCCACCCAGACACCCCTGAATAATATTTTTAGACATTAAAATGCTTTCTCATCACACAAATTAGTCAGTAGTTACATGGAAAATTTAGATTCCAGCACTCTTTACTGACCTGTGAGCACCAAATGACATGAAGGTTATGGAAACTTTGTTTTTTGCTTTTCTTGTTTCACTGTCTTTCGTTTTAGCAAGGACAGTATTTATTTATTTTTATTAGAGAGAAAGAAAGAGCATGCATGAGCCCATTTTAGGGTGGGAGGGGCAGAAGAAGAAGGAGAGAAAGAATCTTAAGCAGGTTTCATTCCCAGTGCAGAGCTTGACATGGGGCTCCATCTCACAACCTTGAGATCATGACCTGAGCTGAAATCAAGAGTCAGACACATAACCAACTGAATTACCTAGGCACTCCAACATGGCATTTATTTTTGAGTTTATCAGAAACTTACATTTTAGCAAAATGAATAAAATAAGGTAAAAATGTTTTGATTAATTAAGAGATGTCTCAAAGGCTGTAAAACTATTCAAAATACTTCTATGAGAATAACCATTGAGACTGTTAGAAAGTTCTGTTTAAGTGGTTGTGAATTTTTTCATAACAGATTTTCAGGAGGATTATAAACTTTCAACATTTCTAAAGGGTGTGTGTGTGTGTGCATGTGTGTGTGTGTGCATGTGTGTGTGTGTGTGTAAAGGCTGCTGGGGTAAAGATAAAGATGGCTATTCTGTTGTTTTTCTCTCTCTGTTAGGATTCGGGAAGAAATATACCTGCATTCCTAGAAGGAGGGGTGGAGAACGCAGATAAATTTGAATATGTGAAGTGCTGAAGGGCTCCATTCCCAACTAGCGGTTTATATTTAAACTTTATTTTCTGTGTGCTATCTTGGATCCCTCTCTACCACATTCCATTATCATTTTAACACTTATGTTTCTGACCCCGTTATGGCAACCTAAACTTGATTAGCACTATTGCTTTAACAGTGACGTTTAGGAAGTTTAGAAGAGCAATTAAGTTGGCCAAATTGTTCAACTATAAGAACTTACATCTCGTTACTTTCTAGGGGTTAAACTATTGAATGTAACCTCTTTTTTATTCTAAATCTGTGTGTGTGTGTGTGTGTGTGTGTGTTTTGCATATATGTGTTTCTACTTCTATGGGAAGCAGATTAAGATGGTGAAATGTGACCAGCATTTACTGAGCATAGGATCAAGTGAGTTTTTTTTCTCTTCTGAGATATTATGTGACTTTGAGCAAGAGCTACCTACTTCAGGGCTTATCAGAAATAATAATAAAAGCCAATTGGAGGCAGTATAGCAAAACTGTAAATACCATGGACTCTAGAGTCAGACTGCCTCCCTTAAAATCCTGGCTCTGCCACTTACACAGTATAACTTTGGAAAATTTACTTCATTTCTTTGTACTTCAGTTTCATCATCTGTATACTAGAGATGATATTAGTACCTCCTGGAAAACCAGGTCTGCTGTGTCCAAAGCCCTCATTCTTTCTATTACACCATGCTGAGATAACGTAGGTGAAAGCTCATTGAGATGGACAAAGCAATAGGAGTTAAGAACATCAACAGAATGAGAAAAAATATAGTGATCAAAAGAATAAGTAAATAAAAATAAAGAAGCATTAAAAAAAAACCCTCATTTTCCACCTCAGTGAGGAAGCCAGCTATTTCAAAAGAGATCTTGTTTTAAACTTTCTTTAAAACAAAACAAAAAAAGTGAATATCTATCAAACCATAGCAGGCAGGAAATGCCAAAGATGTTAACCTTCCTCTGGAAACACATGACTTCCATTGTTGGAAGTGTAAATCTGGGAACTTTTATAGGAAGGACATGAGCATATCTTAGTTATCACAAGTCTCCATAAATATCCAAGTTTAAATCATGTGAAACTTCATAGATTGCAGTCAGAGCTGCAGTGCTAGTCAATTAAAGAGAGAGTGAATTTGCTTTTTAAAAACATTTGATCTACCCACATACTTAGAAGTCTAGGTTTTAAGGCACAGCTAAACTCAAATAAATAGCAAAATATACATGTTTTCTATAACTGTAGGACATCAAAACCACTGACTGGTTTAGTCAAATAAGAAAAGAAAATGTTATATTAAAAAATCTGAAACAAAGCAAAAACAAAACAAAACTGATTATTAGCATTGCATTGATGAAACTGGTTAAGTGAATCTTCTTACTTTTTAGAACTTTAAAGCCCTGTCTGACATTTTGGCCATAACTATTGGTCAAAATAATAAAAAAATGATCTATTATGATAACATGATCAGCATCTGCAGTATTCTGGTATTGTTGTATTATGAGGTATTTTATCATTATTACATTATTATTACCTTATTCTATTTCTTTTTACCTTTAATTAGTAAGAATAAAAGAAGAACATTTAAGTTAGAAATAAAGAACTTAGTAATAATTAAATGTGTTAGTTGTGAAGAATGCATGAAAACAATCTAAATCATAATTTATTTTCAACCAGAAAATGTTATACAGATATATGTGTGTGTTGTATGTTTACTGATGTATTAATATATACATTTGTAAGTATATCATAAGCACTCTTGCCATTATTTCAGAAATAACCAATCTAAACAGGGATAATCCCTATCTTCTCTCCAAATATTCTAAACAATTATGCTTTATTATTAACAAGTTACATATTCAGAAATAACGTTATAAAAATACAAATTAATGTTGGTTAAAAATCATTATCTTACTATAAATTATAATTCTTGAAATTGATTATCTTCTTTAAGATAAAAATAAATGTTTTGTTGTAACAAAGTGAAAAAAGATAAATCACAGATGTCAGTGTATATTAAGTCTATGTTGATTTTTCCATTTTGTTTTGATATGCTTGTTTAAAAAAATAACAACAGTTTTTATCATGCCAAAAAGGCATTATGTGATTGTCATGACCAAAGTTCATAATATATCTTTTTTTTCACAGAATTATTTTTTTATTCTTATGTTAATCCCGATACATTACATCATTAGTTTTAGATGAAGTGTTCCATGATTCATTGTTTATAATATATCTTTGAACCCCTTTTTGCTTATATGGTACTATTTCGCAAATGGCATTTTTGAAGAAATCATGTTACTTTCTTTGCCTAGTTTTTTGTTTTGTTTTGTTTTTTGTTTTGTCTTCCCACAGTGTCAGGTTTTGTTTTGTTTTTTTTTTTTAAGATTTTATTTATTTATTTGACAGAGACACAGTAAGAGAGGGAACACAAGCAGGGGGAGTGGGAAAGGGAGAAGCAGGCTTCCCACAGAGCAGGGAGCCTGATGCGGGGCTCGATCCCAGGACCCTGGGATCATGACCTGAGCCAAAGGCAGACGTTTAATGACTGAGACACCCAGGCGCCCCCACAGTGTCAGTTTTATTCCACCATATAGCAAGGATAACATAATTCTAAAGCAGGCTCAGGATTCCAAACTAAATGACATTTCACCATGCGATTAACTTGGCTTCCGTGGCACCCAAAGAAGACCACAAGACGAGCCACACAACAAACAAGATAACACAGGGGGTGGGGCACCTGGGTGGCTCAGTTGGTCAGGCATCTGCCTTCGGCACAGATCATGATCTCGGGGTCCTGGGATCAAGCCCTGTGTGGGGTTCCCTGCTCAGTGGGGAGTCCTCTTCTCCCTCCCCTCCTGCTCCTCTCCCTGCTACTGTTCTGTCTCTCTGTCTCTCTCTCTCGAGCAAATAAACAAAATCCCCCCCCCAAAAAAAAGATAACACAGGGTAGGAAGTTAACGAACCAAACTCAAAGTCAATCTGTGAGCGCACAGCTGAGATGAGGCCCCTGTCCGGTCCAGATCAGCTCTCAGCACTTACTGCTTCTTATGTTCAAGCCATGAAGGATCTCAGTTCTGTTCCAAGATCAGTTGGATAGAGCCTTCTGGGACAGCTGCCTTTTTCAAGTGGTCAGCGTAGAGGAGTCAGTGTCTGAAAAGTCTGACAGCTGCAAAAACCCTCCCTTTTAAAAGGGAATGAATTATTCTTGGGCCTCTGCAGACCTCTTCTGCTTCTTCTTGTTATCAGTTCCAGGGCATCGTCAGCTGGCACTGCTCTCTGTGATATCTAGTAGCTGCAGTCACTATACTGCCTACATCATTGTTTGATACAGTACCCTGCCTGACATGAATGACTCCATCTTTTATTTTCCCAATATATTCTTTTAATTTAAATTCAATTAATTAACATATAGGATATTATTAATTTCAGAGGTAAAGGTCAATGAATCATCAGTCTTATATAATACCCAGTGCTCATGACATCACATCCCCTCCTTAATGTCCATCACACAGGTACCCCATGACCCCTCTCCCCTCTTCTCCAGCAACCCTCAGTTTGTTTCCCATGATTAAGAGTCTCTTATGGTTTGTCTCCCTCTCTGATTTCATCTTGTTTTATTTTGCCCTCCCTTCCTCCATAATCTTGTTTCTTAAATTCCACATATGAGTGAGATCATATGATAATTGTCTTTCTCTGATTGACTTATTTTGCTCAACATAAAACCCTCCAGTTCTATCCATATTGTTGTAAATGGTAAGATTTCATTTTTTTGATGGCTGAGATGTATTCCATTGTGTGTGTATGTGTGAGTATGTGTGTGTGTGTGTGTGTGTGTATATTACATATATATATATATATACACACCTCCTCTATCCATTCCTCTGTCGATGGACATCTTCACTTTTTCCATAGTTTGTCTATTGTGGACATTGCTGCTATAAACATCCAGGTGCAGGTGCCTCTACAGATCACTACATTTGTATCTTTGGGTAAATATCTAGTAGCACAATTCCTGGGTCATAGGGTAGCTCTATTTTCAACTTTTTGAAGAACCTCGATATTGTTTTCCAGAGTAGTTGCCCCAGTTTGCAGTCCCACCAACAATGCAAGAGGTTTCCCCTTTATCCACATCCTCACCAACATCTGTCATTTCCAGGCTTGTTAATTTTAGCCATTCTGACAGGTGTGAGGTAGTATTACACTGTGGTTTCTATTTGTATTTCCCTGATGCCAAGTGATTTTGAGCATTTTTTTCATGGGTCTGTTGGCCATTTGTATGTCTTGTTTGGAGAGATGTCTGTTCATGTCTTCTGCCCATTTCCTGATTGGATTATTTGTTCTTTGGGTGTTGAGTTTGATAAGTTCTTTATAGATTTTGGGTACTAGCCCTTTATCTGATAAGACATTTTGAAGTCCCAAGAGTTCATTTTTGCCTTATTTCCCTTGCCTTTGGAGACATATATAGGAAGAATTTGCTGCAGCTGAGGTCAAAGAGGTTGCTGCCTGTGTTCACTAGGATTTTGATGGATTCTTGTTTCACATTTAGGCCTTTTGTCTATTTTTGTGTGTGGTGTAAGAAAATGCTCCAGTTTCATTCTTCTACATATGGCTGTCCAATTTTCCCAGCACTATTTTTTTTTAAGATTTTATTTATTTATTTGAGAGAGAGAAAATGAGAGAGAGAGAGAGAGAGAGAGAAATCACATGAGATGGGGGAGGGTCAGAGGGAGAAGCTCACTCCCCACTGAGCAGGGAGCCCAATGTGGGACTCGATCTGGGACTCCAGGATCATGACCTGAACTGAAGGCAGTCACTTAACCAACTGAGCCACCCAGGTGCCCCCCAGCACCACTTGTTGAAGACAATGTCTTTTTACCATTGGATATTCTTTCTTGCTTTGTTGAGGGTTAGCTGACCATAGAGTTGAGGGTCCATTTCTGGGTTCTCTATTCTGTTGTATGGATCTATGTGTCTGTTTTTGTGCCACTACCATACTGTCTTGATGATTACAGCTTTGTAATACAGCTTGAAGTCCACAATTGGGATGCCTCTGACTTTGGTTTTCTTTTTCAACATTCCTTTGGCTATTCTGGTCCTTTTTTGGTTCCTTAGAAATTTTAGGATTGTTTGCTCCAGCTCTGTGAAAAATGTTGATGGCATTTTGATAGGGATTGCATTGAATGTGTAGATTGCTTTGAGTTGCATAGACATTTTAACAAAATTTGTTCTTCCAATCCATGAACATGGAATGATTTTCCATTTCTTTGTGTCTTCTTCAATTTCTTTCATAAGTGTTCTATAATTTTCTGAGTATAGGTCTTTACTTCTTTGGATAGGTTTATTCCTAGGTATCTTATGGTTTTGGGTGCCATTGTAAATGGGATTGCTTCTTTGATTTCTCTTTTTTCTGCCTCATTGTTAGTGTATAGAAATGCAACTGATTTCTATACATTGGTTTTATATCCTACCATGGTGCTGAATTCCTGTATGAGTTCCAGCAATTTTGGGGTAGAATCTTCTGGGTTTTCCACATAGAGTATTATGTCATCTGCAAAGATTGGGAGTTTGACTTCTTTGCTGATTCAGATGGCTTTTATTTCTTTTTGTTGTCTGATTTCTGAGGCTAGGACTTCTAGTACTATGTTGAACAACAGTTGTGAAAATGAACATCCCTATCATGTTCCTGACCTTAGGATAAAAGCTCTTAGTTTTCCCCATTGAGAATGATATTTGCTGTGGGCTTTTTGTATGTGGCTTTTATGATATTGAGGTATGTTTCCTCTATTTGTACACTGTGAAGAGTTTTAATCAAGAAAGGATGCTGTACTTTGTTAAATGCTTTTTCTGCATTGAGAGGATCATATGGATTTGTCCTTTATTAATGTAGTGTGTCACATTGATTTATTTGAGGATGTTGAACTACCCTTGCAGCTCAGGAATAAATCCCACTTGGCTTTGGTGAATAATGTACTGTTGGATCCTATTGGCTAGCATTTTGGTGAGAATTTTTGCATCCATGTTCATCAGGGATATTGGTCTGTAGTTCTCCTTATTGGTGGGGTCTTTGTTTGGTTTTCAGATTTTCTATTTTTTTTAAGATTTTATTCATTTATTTGACAGAGAGAGACACAGTGAGAGAGGGAATACAAGCAGGGGGAGTGGGAGAGGGAGAAGCAGGCTTCCCACTGAGCAGGGAGCCCAATGTGGGGCTCGATCCCAGGACCTGGAATCATGACCTGAGCTGAAGGCAGACACTTAATGACTGAGCCACCCAGGCGCCCCCAGATTTTCTATTTTTTGAAACAGCTTCAGAAGAATAGTTCTTCTTTGTTTGGTAGAATTCCCCTGGGAAGCCATCTGGGCCTGGATTTTTATTTGTTGGGAGATTTCTGATTGCTGCTTCAATTTTCTTGCTGGTTATGGTCTGTTCAGGTTTTCTATTTCTTCCTGTTTCAGTTTTGGTAGTTTATAAGTTTCTAGAAATGCATCCATTTCTTCCAGATTGCCTAATTTGTTGGCATATAGTTGCTCATAGTATGTTCTCATAATTGTTTGTGTTTCTTTGGTGTTTGTTGTGATCTCTCTTCTTTCATTTATGATTTTATTTATTTGGGCACTTTCTCTTTTCTTTTGGATAATTTTGGCTAGGGGTTTATTGATCTTATTATTTCTTTCAAAGAACCAGCTCCTAGTTTCATTGATCTGTTCTACTGCTCCTTGTTTTCTATTCCATTGATTTCTGCTCTAATATTTATTAATTCTCTTTTCCTGCTAGGTTCAGGCTTTATTTGCTGTTCTTTCTCCAGTTCCTTTAAGTGTAAGATAAGTTTGTGTATTTGAGACCTTTCTTGTTTTTGAGAAAGATTTATATTGCTATATTCGTCCATCTTAGGACTACCTTTCTGCTTCCCAAAGGTTTTGAACAGTTGTGTTTTCATTTTCATTTGTTTCCATGAATTTTTTAAATTCTTCTTTAATTTCCTGGTTGACACATTCATTGTTTAGTAGGATGCTTTATAACTCCCAAGTGTTTGAGTTCTTTCCAAATTTCCACCTATGACTGACTTCAAGTTTCAAAGCATTGTGGTCTGAAAATATGCGGGGAATGATCCTAATCTTTTGGTATCAGTTGAGACCTGATTTGTGACCCAGTATGTGATATATTCTGAGTTCATAAATTAAACTCTTACAACTTTAATGTTTATATGATGGTATTGACAATGTTACTTCATTCTGTCAGGAAAATATAATTAATTTATGATCCCACCTAACTACTCTTTCATGAAAAGTAGTCCATTCATAATGAAGGGAGCTTTTGTTTTTGTTTTTTGTTTTTTTTTTATTAATATAATATTTTTTTAACAATTTTAGGTTTACAGAAAAATTTAATAAAAGTTCTCACAAATTTAAGAATTGAAGAAACAAAACAAATGAGCACAGAGGAGAAAAAGAGAGAGAGAGGCAACCCAAGAAACAGATTCTTAACTATAGAGAACAAACTGATGGTTAACTAGAGGGGAGATAGTTGGGGGAATGGGTTAAATAGGTGATAGAGATTAAGGAATGCACTTGTGATGAGCACTGAGTGCTGTATGTAAGTGTTAAATCACTAAATTGTACACCTGAAACTACTATTACACTTTATCTTAACTAACTGGAATTTAAATAAAAACTTTCAAAAAGTTCCTATGTAACTTGTCATCATCTCTCACCCCTGCACACACACATAGTTTTCACTATTATTAATATCCTGCATTAGCATGGTATATTTGTTACATATTATGATTCAGTATTGACATATTAACTAAAGTCCATAATTTACACTAGGGTTTCCTCTTTGTGTCATATTTTCTATGGATTTTGAAAAATGTATAATAACATGTGTCCACCATGACAGTATCATATAGAATAGTTTCACTGTCCTAAAATCTCCCTGGGCTCCACATATTCATCCCTCTTTCCCTCTCCCTAAACCCTTTGCAACCTCTCCTCTTTACTGTCTCTTTTTTTTTTCCTTTTCCAGAACGTTATATAGTTGGAATCATACAGTATATAACCTTTTCAGATTGACTTCTTTTGTCTAGCAATATGCATTTAAGTTTTCTTCATAGTTTTTGTGACTTGACAGCTCATTTCTTTTATTGCTGAGTTATAGTTCATTATACAGATGTACCACCGTTGGTTTATCCATTCACAAATTGGATTGACATCTTGATTTCTTCCAAGTTTTGGCAAATATGAATAAAGCTACTATAAACATTCATGTAAATGTTTTTGTATGGACATAAATTTTCAACTCATTTGGGTAAATATCAAAAAGTACAATTGTTAGATCATAGTGTAAGAGTACACTTAGTTTTATAAGAAATTCTGAACTGCCTTCCAAAGTACAATTTTACATTTTCACCATCAACAAACCAAATTTCTATTGATGTATATCTTCACCAGCATTTGGTGTTGTACATGTTTTAGGTTTGGCTATTCTTTTTTTTTTTAATTAATTAAACATTTATTAACTTAAAACATTAAAGCAATTCTTTATTTTGAATACTTGAAAGTTTTATCATAATAATTTCTTATGACCATAAACATCAGGACAGGCACACATTTACACCTCAATTGGCTTATTTTCTTTAAAAAAGAAAAAAAAAAGGTTACATACAGCAATGATTACTTTTTATGAATATTTTATTTCCTACTTCCACCATAAATATAAAGTTTTTAAAAGGTTTTCAACATTAACATCACCTTTACCTAAATATTGTTTTTTACTAATATCATTTGAATGTCCATTATAGGGACTGTCCCTATTTTAAGGGATTTACATCCATGATGTTATTAATCCTCACTCTCCTGGAAAATGGATATTATCCATGTTTTATGGATGAGGAATCCAAATCTCAGGGAAGTAAGTACTTTACTCAGTCACACAACTGCTCAAAATTCATGAAGCCAGAAACTGAAAGCTGATCTGATTTCCAAGCCAATGCTCATTCCATGTTGCCTCAAGATAAAACCCATCTTAGAATACAGAGTTAGAGATGAAGTTACATTAAAACACAATATAAAGTAATGTTAAACTGATGGAAGGTCATTCTGATTTATAAATTACTTATTTTTCCCCTTTCATTTATTTTTTTTAAAGATTTTCTTATTGGGACACCTGGGTGGCTCAGTTAGTTAAGCATCTGCCTTTGGCTCAGATCATGATCCCAGAGTCCTGGGATTGAGTCCCACATTGGGCTCCCTGCTCAGCAGGGAACCTGCTTCTCCCTCTGCCTACAGTTCCCCCTGCTTATGCACTCTCTCTCTCTGACAAACAAATAAATAAAATATTTTTTTAAATATTTTATTTATTTATTTATTTTAGAGAAAGAGAGAGAGAGAGATCATGAGCAGGGAGGAGAGGGAGAAGCAGGTTCCCCGATGAACAGAGAGCCTGATGTGGGGCTCAACCCAGGACCCTGGGATCATGACCTGGGCTAAAGGTAGATGCTTAACAGACTGAACCACCCAGGCGCCCTTCCCCTTACATTTAAATACAGTTGACTCTTGAAAAACATGGGTTTGAACTGTTTGGGTCCACCTACATACAGATTATTTTAGATTTTTAAAAAAATATAGTACAGTGCTATAAATGCATTTTCTCATCATTATTATTTTCTTAGTGCCATTTTCATTTTTCTAGCTTACTTTATTATGATAATACTTATATAATGCATATAACATACAAATTTTTTAAAGATTTTTATTTATTTATTTATTGAGAGAGAGAGAATGATAGAGAGAGAGCATGAGAGGGAGGAGGGTCAGAGGGAGAAGCAGACTCCCTGCTGAGCAGGGAGCCCAATGCGGGACTCGATCCTGGGACTCCAGGATCATGACCTGAGCTGAAGGCAGTCACTTAACCAACTGAGCCACCCAGGCACCCCTGACATACAAATTATATGTTAACTGACTGTTTATGCTATTGGTAAAGCTTCTGGTCAATAGTGGGCCTAAATCAACTATTTCATTAGCCTCATTTGAATTTCTTTTTTTTTTTTAAGATTTTATTTATTTATTTGACAGACAGAAAGAGAAAGATCACAAGTAGGCAGACAGGCAGCAGGCAGGCAGGCAGAGGGAGAAACAGACTCCTCTCTGAGCACAGAGCCCGATGTGGGGCTGGATTCCAGGACACTGGGATCATGACCTGAGCAGAAGACAGATGCTTAACCAACTGAGCCACCCAGGTGCCCCCTCATTTGAATTTTTGCATATACAGTTGACCCTTGAACAATGTAGGAGTTAGGAACACCACCCTTGCACAGTCAAAAATCCACATATAACTTTTGATTCCTCCAAAACTTAACTACGAATAGCTTACCATAGTATTTTGTCTATTCTTATAGATGTGTAGCATAAGTGTAGTGTATTATTTTGCAATTTCTTGATGAAATCTGATGTTGAGCACCATTTTATATTCTTATTTGCCATCTGTATATCCTCTTTGCTCATGTGTCTGTACTTTGGTCCAGTTTTTATTGGGTTGTCTGTATTCTTTTATTTATTTATTTATTTATTTATTTATTTATTTATTTATTTATTTGAGAGAGAGAGAATGAGAGAGAGCACATGAGAGGGGGGAGGGTCAGAAGGAGAAGCAGACTCCCTGCCGAGCAGGGAGCCCGATGCGGGACTCGATCCAGGGACTCCAGGATCATGACCTGAGCTGAAGGCAGTCGCTTAACCAACTGAGCCACCCAGGCGCCCTCAAACTTAAGTTTTTAATCCATTTTCCATTTATGTTTGCATGTGATGTAAGAAACTGGTTCAGTTACATTCTTTGATGTGTAGATGTCCAGTTTTTACAATACCAATTGTTGATGATACTTTTTCCCATTGTATATTTTCTCCTCCTTTGTCAAAGATTAATTGAACATATAATGTGGATTTATTTATGAATCTCTCTTCTGTTCCATTGATCTGTGTGTCTATTTTTGTGCCAGTATTCTACTGTTGTGATTACTATGCTTTGTAGTATAACTTAAGTCTGGGATTATGATACCTCCAGTTTTGTTTCTTTTTCAAAATTTCTTTGGCTATTCAGGGTCTTTTATGATTCCATACAAATTTTAGGATTGCTTGTTCTAGTTCTGTGAAAAATGCTATTGGTATTTTGATAGGGATTATATTAAATGTGTAGATTGCTTTGAGTAGTATGGACATTTTAACAAGATATGTTCTTCTATTTCCATGAGCATATAATGCCTTTTCATCTCTTTGTGTCATTAATTTTTTCATCATTGTTTTATACTTTTCAGAATACAGGTCTCTCACCTACTTGATTAAGTTTATTCCTAGGGAAATAAAAAAAGTTTATTCCTAGGTACTTTGTGTTATTTTTGATGCAATTATAAATGGGATTGTTTTCTTAATTAGTTTCTGCTGTTTAGCTATTAGTGGATAAGAATGCAATGGATTTCTGCACATTAATTTTTTCATCCTCTGAATTTACTAAATTCCTTTATCAGTTCTAGTGTTTTTTTGGTGGGGTCTTTAGGATTTTCTATATATAGTATCATGTCACCTTGAATAGTGAAAGTTTTAATTCTTCCTTACCAATTTGGGTATCTTTTATTTCTTTTGGTTTTCTAATTGCTGTGGCTAGGACTTCCAGTACTATGTTGAATAAAAGTGGTGAGTGGACATCATTGTCTTGTTTCTGAATGTAGGGGGAAAGTTCTAAGTTTCTTAGGGGAAATGCTATCAGTTTTTCCTATTCAGTATGATGTTAGCTATGGGTTTCTCATATGGACTTTATTATGTTGAGGTATATTCCCTGTAAACTTACTTAGTTGCAGTAGGGTTTTTTTAAAATTTTATTTATTTATTTGATAGAGAAAAGGGGAGAGAACAAGCAGGAGGAATGGCAAACAGAGGGAGAGGGAGAATCAAGCTCCCACTGAGCAAGGAGTCTGATACAGGGCATAATCCCTAGACCCTGGGATCATGACCTGGGCTGAAGGCAGCTGCTTAACTGACTGAGCCACCCAGGCCCCCCTTCATTGAGGTAGTTTAATATTTTAATTGTTTCTAAAGTTTCTGAACCCCAGACTTGTGATATGTCCAACAAAGGAGGATAGGAGAAAGGTGAATTTCAATCCAGTAATACTTTTCCCATTATTTTTCTTCATCTTATAAGTTTATAATTTACTATTTTTAATTTTTTAAAATTTTTAATTGAAGTATTTTTGATGGGGTTTCTAGGGGGAGAGAGGCAAGATGGTAGACCTCGTTTCATCTGATCCCTTGAATTTAGTTAGATAACTATCAAATCCTCTGAACAATGAATTCAACCCGAGATATAAGAAAAAATTGCTGAGACTCTACAAGTAGAAAAGTGACCACTTTTTGCAAGGTAGGAGGTGTGGATAAGTGAATCTGAGGGTGTCTATAAGAAGATAAACATGCAATGCCTGTGTGGCTCAGTCAGTTGAGCATCTGCCTTTGGCACAGCCAGGAGCCTGCTTCTTCCTCTGCCTGCTTCTCCCCCTGCTTGTGCTCTCTCTCTCTCTCTCTCTTTGACAAATGAATAAATAAAATCTTAAAAAAAAAAAAGATGATAAAGAGCTGGGTAGGGGAGGGAGCCTCTGAAAGCCGGCTAGCAGAAAGTGATATATCCTTGGAGTGCAAAATTGGAACCCTTAGAAATCTGCTTCAGTGAGAGGCATCCCTGCCTGAAAGGTATTCAGGTGAGGAAATATGGCAGAATTCTAGGTGGGACAGTGTGGTCCCAGGATCCCTGGGGTCACAGAAAGAATGGGGCAGGGAAACTGGTTATGGTCAGTCAGCCCAGGAGAGGGGTCTGTTTGGTTTACCATAAACCACGAGCTGCAGCCCAATCGGATGACCGCTCTCTGTGTGAGGACCCTGCAAAGGACTGGAACTCTGAGACCCTCCACCTTCCCCTGGGAGGGGCAGAGCAGGTGCATGCATGATCCAAAGACTGCTCTCCGTGCCAGGGCCCTGTGAAGTGCAGAAATGCGGTAAACTGCCTTCCCCCAAGAGGATCAGTGAGGGTGTGCACCACAGGAGTCAGCAGAGTTTGGCACACACAAAAGTGAAGACCACTTATCACTGAAGGCTTACTGAAGGGAGGGAACCCCAATCTTTCAGCTCTGGGGCTGGAGATCGGGCATGGCCCATTTTTATTTTGATCCTCTAAAGAAGTGCAGAAAGCCTTCAGGGAACAAAAGCTACACAGAGAAAACAGAAAGAGCTTACAGTGAGCCCAGCATCATGGCAAGGGCCGGTGCAACTCTGCCCAGGCAAAGACACCTGATAATCACTGCAACAGGCCCCTCCACCGGAAGATGAGCTGGAAGAACAGGTGAACAGCAAGTTTATGGAACTCACAGTATGTCAAAACTCCAGCACTAGGGGAAAATAGTATATAGAATTTGAGGTTTATTCTCATGATTCATTTATGTTTCAGTTTAAAATTATTCATTTTGTTTGTTTTTTCTTTTTTTCCCATTCTACTAATTTCTTATTTTATCAACTTCTGGTTTTCAAGTTTATTTTTTTAACTTTCATTTCTAACATTTATATTTTATAGATATAGTCTTCATTATTGACTTCCTTTCACTCTATTCAATTTTATTTTTGCATAAACATAAGTTTGGTTTCTTTACAATTTTGGGATTTAGTGTTTTGTAACACACAGACCAAAATACACTCAGCACCAAGTAGATTACCCTGTTTTGTCCACCCTATGAGATTATATTCTCTCTTCCCAACCCCCTTTCCCTTTTTTTTTATTTTATTATGTTATGTTAATCACCATACATTACATCATTAGTTTTTGATGTAGTGTTTTATGATTCATTGTTTGCGTATAACACCCAGTGCTCCATTCAATACATGTCCTCTTTAATACCCATCACCAGGCTAGCACATCCTCCCACCCCCCTCCCCTCTAGAACCCTCAGTTTGTTTCTCAGAGTCCATGGTCTCTCATGGTTCATCTCCCCCTCGGATTCCCCCCCCCCTTCATTTTTCCCTTCCTACTATCTTCTTTTTTTAACATATAATGTATGATTTGTTTAAGAAGTACAGGTCTGTGATTCAACAGTCTTACACAATCCCTACTTCCTTTTCCCTCTTTTTTACTTCCTTTTTTTTTCCTTTTTCTTTTCATTTTTGGTTTCTAATCTCTTTGGATTTGTCTAGTGTGTGTTTCTCTTGGGTTGTGGTGGATATTTTTGATTTTGTTCACTTGTTCATCCATTCTTCTCTGGGAAAAATGACTAGAAGAAGGAATTCACAACAAAAGAAAAAAACAGACGTAATACTCTCTGCCACAGATCTAATCAATATTGATATAAGTAAAATGTCAGAACTGGAATTCAGGATAACAATTATAAAGATACTGGCTGGGCTTGAAAAAAAGCATAAAAGACACTAGAGAATGTCTTAGTGCAGAAATGAGATCTAGTCAGGTCAAAATTAAAAAATGATGTAACTGAGATGCAGTTTAAATTGGATTCTCTTAACAGCTAGAGTAAATGAGGCAGAAGAGAGTGTCAGTGAAATAGAAGAAAAAGATGATAGAAAGGAAGGAGGCTGAGGAAAAGAGAGAAAAACAACTAATGGACCATGAGGGGAGGATTTGAGAAATCAGTGATGCCATAAAATGAAATAATATTAGAATTATTGAGGTACCTGAGGGAAAAGAGAGAGGAACAGAAGGTATATTTAAGCAAATCATAGCTGAAGAATTCCCTTATCTGGGGAAGGAAACATGCATTCAAGTCCCAGAGGTAGAAGGGACCCTCCCCAAATCAATAAAAATAGATCAACACCCTTATATTTAATAGTGAAGCTTGCAAAATTCAGAGATAAAAATCCTGAAAGCAGCTTGAGACAAGAAGTTCTTAAACTACAGGGGTAGGAATATTAGACTGGCATCAGACCTATCCACAGAGACCTGGCAGGCCAGAAGTGGCTAGAATGATATATTCAGGGTACTAAATGAGAAAAACATGCAGCCAAGAATACTTTATCCAGAAAGGCTGTCATTCTGAATGGAAGGAGAGATAAAGAGCTTCCAGGACAGACAGAAACTAACAGAATTTGTGACTACTGAACTAACCCTGCAGGAAATATTAAGGTGGGATCCTGTAAGTGAAGAGAGAGCCCAAGAGTAACATAGACCAGAAAGAAACACAGACAATCTACAGAAACAAGGACTTTACAGGAAATAGAATGGCACTAAATTCATATCTTTCAATAGTTGCTCTAAATGCAAATGGGCTAAATGCTCCAATCAAAAGACACAGGGTATCAGACTGGATAAAAATGCAAGACCCATCTGTATGTTGCTTAAATGAAACTCATTTGAGACCTAAAGATACCTCCAGACTAAAAGTGAGGAGTTGGAGAATTATTCATCATGCTAATGGGCCTCAAAAGAAAGCTTGGATAGAAATTATTGTATCAGACAAATTAGATTTTAAACCAAAGCCTGTAGTAAAGGATGAAGAAGGACACTATATCATACTTAAAGAGTGATCCAACAAGAAAATCTAACAATTATTTAAAAAAATGCTCCTAACTTAGGAGCAGCCAATTATATCAACCAATTAATAACCAAATTAAAGAAACACATTGATAATATTACAATAATAGTAAAGGACTTCAATACCCCACTCACAGCAATGGACAGATCATCTAAGCAGAAGATCAACAAGGAAACAAGGGCTTTGAATGACACACTGGACCAAATGGACTTCACAGATTTATACAGAGCATTCCATCCTAAAGCAACAGAATACACATTCTTCCCGGGTACACATGGAACACTCTCCAGAATAGATCACATACTGGGTCACAAATCAGGTTTCAGCTGATACCAAAAGATTGGGATTATTCCCTATATATTTCCAGACCATAATGCTTTGAAACTTGAACTCAATCACAAAAGGAAATTTGGAAGGAACTAAAACATTTGGAAGTTAAAGAGCATCCTACTAAGGAATGAATGGCTCAACCAGGAAATTAAAGAAGAATTTAAAAAAATCATGGAAACTAATGAAAATGAAAATACAACTGTTCAAAATCTTTTGGTTGCAGGAAAGGCGGTCCTAAGAGGGATGTACATAGGAATAGAAGCCTCTCTCAAAAAATTAGAAAAATCTCAAATACACAAGCTAACTTTACACCTAAAGGAGCTGGAGAAAAAGACAGCAAATGGAGCCTAAACCCAGCAGGAGAAGTGGAATAACAAAGACTAGAGCAGAAATCAATAAAATATAAACCAGAACAGTAGAACAGATCAATGAAAATAGAAGTTGGTTCTTTAAGAATTAATAAGATCAATAAACCATTAGCCATACTTAAAAAAAAAAAAGGACCCAAATTAATAAAATCATGAAAGAAATAGGAGAGGCACAACCACCAGCAAGGAAATACAATTTTAAAAACATATTATGAGGGCACCTGGGTGGCTCAGTCCTTAAGCGTCTGCCTTCAGCTCAGGTTCCCAGGGTCCTGGGATCGAGTCCCACATCGGGCTCCCTGCTTGGCAGGAAGCCTGCTTCTCCCTCTCCCACTCCCCCTACTTGTGTTCCTGCTCTCGCTATTTCTCTCTCTGTCAAATAAATAAATAAAATCTTAAAAAAATATATTATGAGCAAATATATGCCAAAAAATAGGCAATTTGGAAGAAACGCATGCATTCCTGGAAACTTATAAGCTATCAAAACTGAAACAGGAAGAAAGAGAAAATCTGATCAGACCCATAACCAGCAAGGAAATTGAATCAATAATTAAAAATCTTCCAACAAGCAAGAGTCCAGGGCCTGATGGCTTCCCAGGGGAATTCTACCAAATATTTAAAGAAGAAATAAAACCTATTCTTCTGATGCTGTTTCAAAAAATAGCAATGGAAAGAAAACTTCCAAATTCATTCTATTAGGCCAGCATTACCTTGGTCCCAAGCCAAACAAAGACCCCACCAAAAGGGAGAATTACAGACCAATTCCCCAATGAACAAGGACGACAAAATACTCACCAAGATACTAGCTAACAGGATCCAACAGTACATTAAAAGGATTATTCACCATGACCAAGTGGGATTTATTCCTGGGATGCAAGGGTCATTCCATATTTGCAAATCAAACAATGTGATACATCACATTAATAAAAGAATGGACAAGAACAATATGATCCTCTCAATTGATGCAGAAAAAGCTTTTGGCAAAATACAGTATTCTTTCTTGATTAAAACTCTCCACATTGTAAGGATAGAGGGAACATACCTCAATATAACAAAAGCCATCTATGAAAAGCTCACAGCAAATATCATTATCAATGGGGAAAAAGGAGAGCTTTTCCCTTAAGGTCAGGGAACATGACAGGGATGCCTACTCTCATCACTGTTGTTCAACATAGTATTAGAAGTCCTAGCCTCGGGCGCCTGGGTGGCTCAGTTGGTTAAGCAACTGCCTTCGGCTCAGGTCATGATCCTGGAGTCCCTGGATCGAGTCCTGCATCGGGCTCTCTGCTCGGCAGGGAGCCTGCTTCTCCCTCTGACCCTCCCCCCTCTCATGAGCTCTCTCTCTCTCTCTCATTCTCTCTGTCTCAAATAAATAAATAAAATCTTTAAAAAAAAAAAAAAGTCCTAGCCTCAACAATCAGAAATCAAAAAGAAATAAATGCATTCAAATTGTTAAAGGAGTCAATCTCTCACTCTTCACAAATGACATGACATTTTATGTGGAAAACCCAAAAGACCCCACCCCAAAATTGCTAGAACTCATACAGAAATTCAGCACCATGGCAGGATATAAAATCAGGGCACAGAAATAAGCTGCATTTCTATACACTAACAATGAGACAGAAGAAAGAGAAATCAAAGAATCAATCCCATTTACAATTGCACCAAAAACCATAAGATACCTAGGAATAAACTGAACCAAAGAGGTAAAAAACCTGTACTCTAAAAACTACAGAACACTTATGAAATATAATTGATGAAGATACTAAGAAATGTAAAAACATTACATGCTCATGTGTTGGAAGAATAAATATTGTTAAAATGTTTATGCTCCCCAGAGCAATCTACACATTCAATGCAATCCTTATCAAACTACCATTGACATTTTCCAAGGAGCTGAAACAAATGATCCTAAAATTTGTATGGAATCAGGAAAGATCCAGAAAATCCAAAAGAATGTTGAAAAAGAAAACCAAAGCTGGTGTCATCATAAAGCCAGACTTCAAGCTCTATTACAAAGCTGTAATCAACAAGACAGTATGGTACTGGCACAAAAACAGACACATAGATCAATGGAACAGAAGAGTGAACCCAGAAATGAACCCTCAACTCTATGGTCAACTAATCTTTGACAAAGCAGGAAAGAATATCCAATGGAAAAAGGATAGACTTTTCAACAAATGGTGCTGGGAAAATTGTACAGCCACATGCAGAAGAATGAAACTGGGCCTTTTTTTTTTTTACACTGTACACAAAGTTAAACTCAAAATGGATGAAAGACCTAAATGTGAGACAGGAATCCATCAAAATCCTAGAGGAGAGCACAGACAGCAATCTCTTTGACCTTGGCCACTGCAACTTCTTGCTAGACACATCTTCAAAGGCAAGGGAAACAAAAGCTAAAATGCCCTATTGGGACTATCAAGATAAAAACTTCTGCACTGCAAAGGAAACAGTCAACACAACTAAAAGGCAGCTTATGGAATGGGAGAAGATATTTGCAAATGACATATTAGATAAAGGTCTAGTATCCAAGATCTATAAAGAACTTGTCAAACTCAACACCCAAAGAACAAATAATCCAGTCAAGAAATGGGCAGAAGACATGAACAGACATTTCTCCAAAGAAGACATACAAATGGCCAACAGACACATGAAAAAATGTTCCTCATCACTTGGCATCAGGGAAATACAAATCAAAACTACAATGAGATATCACCTCACACCAGTCAGAATGGCTAAAATTAACAAGACAGGAAAAAAAAAATGTTGGGGAGAATGCAGAGAAAATGGAACCCTCTTATACTGTTCGTGGGAATGCAAGCTGGTACAGCCACGCTTGAAAACAGTATAGAGGTTCCTCAAGGAGTTAAAAATAGAGCTACCCTATGACTCAAGAATTGTACTATTAGGTATCCACCCCAATGATACAAATGTAGTGATCCAAAAGGACACATGCACCCCAATGTTTATAGCAGCAATGTCCACAATAGCCAAACTATGGAAAGAGCCCAGATGTCCATCGACAGATGAATGGATAAAAAAGATGTGGCTTATATATATAATGGAATATTACTTAGCCATCAAAAAGGATGGGTTCTTATCACTTACATTGACATGAATGGAACTGGAAGATATTATGCTGAGCGAAATAAGTCAAGCAGAGAAAGGCAATTATCATATGGTTTCACTCTTATGTGTAATATAAGAAATAGCACAGAGGATCATGGGGAAGGGAGGGAAAACTGAATGGGAAGAAATCAGAGAGGATGAAAAACCATGAGAGACTCTAAACTATAGGAAACAAACTGAGGGTTGCTGGAGGGGTGGTAGGTGGGGAGATGGGGTAACTGGGTGACAGGCATTAAAAGGGCACATGATGTGATGAGCACTTGGTGTTATATGCAACTGATAAATTATTGAATACTACAAGTGAATCTATTGATATACTATATGTTGGCTAATTGAATTTAAATAATTTTTTAAATGAAGTATATTTGACTTATATTATTATTTTCTAGTGTAGGAAGAGCAAAAAAATACATCTGTAATGTTTTTAGCATGGAATGAACTGAATCCATCTTCATTCTCATGGAATTACTGCTTTACTTCCCTGTTTACTGCCATGTAAACCAAACCTTTTTAATTTCTGAGCTTCAATAATCTGGAGTAACTCTAAGTCTTTGCATTGTTTCCTACTATCACTCCACTACACATTCCTGCCAGTTATCACTTCAAAGAGATAGAATTTTGTTCTTGCCATGCTCACTTTGAAAAACAAAACAAACATTAAAATATTTTTAAATCATTTTTGAAACATATTTTATTCATGTAACTTTACATAGTGGATTTTATGCACTACAGTATGGTGAACATATTTTGTCAATGTAGAAATACTGTTCTTATTCATATGTAAAAGCTAACATTCTTAGAAATATTTATTAAAATCATGTCTTTACATATTATATTAAATGCAGTACTGTGTGGTGAACAAAAATATTTCTGAAGTATAAAACCCATATATATGGGAGATATTACTAAATCTATGATACTTTGTTGATTCCTTAGAGAGAACTTACCATTCTGTAATGTATTTAACTGATTGTGAATCTGTTTCCCTTGCTAGATTGTGAACCCCTTAAAGGCAAGATCTACTTTCATAATGTTTATATTTTCAAAAAATACTCCCACAAAACAGACAAATATAGACAACACCCACATACATGCACATGTAGAAGATAAGATACTCAATAAATATTGGGTGAATCACTGAAAACTTATAGCAATAGAGAACGATACAGCATAGCATTGTGGTTTAGAACATGCATTTTAACATAAGACAAATTTGATCTGAGCACCAAACCTCTTACTTATTTGTCAATGTGTCCTTGGAAAAGTTTCTTAATCCCTCCATTACTCAGTTTCTTCATCTCTAGAGTAGAGATAACAATGGTATCTACTTCAGATTTTATGAAGATAAAAACAGATAATGCATGGAAGGCACTTTGCACAATACCTTGCACATTCTAAGTACTGAATGAATGTTATTACAATAATCCAGGGTATCTCATCACATTATTCATGTGTTAATTAATTCAAGAAACATTACTAAGTCCCAGTCTAGCAGGATTTATGCCATATTCTAAAGATATAAAGTCCTAGTCCCTGCTCTGAGGGAATTTACAGTTTAGTGGAAGAGAGAGACAAATAAACAATAGTTACAATACAGTGTGTATAGGAAGTTATGAAAGTACAGAGGTAGGGCATTGTACTAAAATTAGGGAAGAAGGCAGGGATGACTCTGTAGATCAGTGATGTTGGGTGAAGTTTTGGAAAATAATTAATATCCAGGTAGAGGACAGTGGAGGCTGGAGGATAATGAGAAACCTGGGTAATGAGTATTTTACATCTGAATTTTTGCAATGGCCTCCTAGTTGATTTTCTTGATTTACATCCCCTTATACTCTTTCAAGCTTTTTAAAAATCACGTCAGTCTCAGATCACAAATCACAAAGTTGTAGTAGATCCTACTGCATTTCTGCTCCTGTTTTTGTTATCTCTTTTTGTCCACTTTATTTGGGCTTACTATATTGCTTTTTTCTAACTATTTAAGATGAGCATTTTAATGAGCACATGAGCTTTACGCATTTAATTTTTTCTAATATATTTGTCTATGTTTTTCTCAAAACACTAATTTTATATTTCACAAGTTTTTATAAATTGCATTTTTATTAACATTTATTACTGAGTTTTTAAAAGTTTTCATTATAATTTTTCTTTACCTTGTTAATTAATTAGCAGCATATATTATTTTTAATTACCAGATGGTGAGAGTGTCATAAGCCATATAATTTTGTTACTAATTTTTAACTTAATTGTGTTGTGGTCAGAGATTTAATATGCCTGATACCTATTCTCTGACATTTGTTGAGGTTTTCTTATGGTCTAGAACATGATCAATTTCTGTGAATATTTCATGGGATCTTGAAAAAAGTCTCTACACAAATTGTTGGTTGCATAACTATATATGTTTGTCCATAAATTCATTACTTGTCTTCCCCAGATCATCTGTTTTTGTCTATTTAACCTATCAATATTCAATAAAGATATGTTGAAATTTTTCCTTATGATTGTGGATTTATCATTTTAAGGCTATTTTTCTTGGATGCATACATGGTTAATGAATCTTTTCTCACTATTTAATAACCCTTTGGATCCATAATAATTCTGTTTTGTCTTTAAATCTATTCTTTCTGATATTAATCAAGATTCAATAGCTTTATTTTAATTACTGATTGTTTGATATGTCTTTTTACTATCATTTTACTTTCAATATATGAGTATTAACTGCAAAAAACATACATTTAGATGCTTTTCCTTTATTCCTAGAGTGGACCCTATCAATACCATGTAAAATCCAAACTTCTTTTTTTTTTTAATTTATTTATTTGAGAGAGAGAGAATGAGAGAGAGCAAGCACAAGAGGGGGGGGCAGAGGGAGAAGCAGACTCCCTGCCGAGCAGGGAGCCCGATGCGGGACTCGATCCTGGGACTCGATCCTGGGACTCCAGGATCATGACCTGAGCCGAAGGCAGTCGCTTAACCAACTGAGCCACCCAGGCGCCCTAAAATCCAAACTTCTTATCCAAGACCTTACATCTGTAATTATTCTCCAGGATCCAAATTGATTAATCTTATTTTCTTACTTTTCCTAATTTATTTCACAACTTAAGTTATTTTGTTTAGTTTTCCTGTGAACAGAATTCGTTTCTATGTCTTTGTATATACATTCTGTCCTTTATATTCCTCAAAATCTAGGTGAAACATTCATCTAATTTACCTCTACAAAACCTTAACTAATTGCTCTAACTCATTCTGATTAGTCTTTTTTTCCTGATTATTCTTTTTTTATTGTGTTATGTTAATCATCATACATTACATCATTAGTTTTTGATGTATTGTTCCATGATTCATTGTTTGCGTATAACACCCAGTGCTTTTTTTAAAATTATATTTATTTGTCAGAGAGAAAGAGAAAGAGCACAAGCAAGGGAAGCAGCAGGCAGAGAAGGCAGAGCAGGCAGAAGGAGAAGCAGACTCCCTACTGAGCAGGGAGCCCGATGGGGGACTCAATCCCAGGACCCTGGGATCGTGACCTGAGCTGGAGGCAGACACGCAACTGACTAAGCCACCCAGGCTTCCCTTTCCCGATTCTTTTTATTTTATTTTATTTTATTTTATTTTATTTTATTTTATTTTATTTTATT
>NW_023270513.1:17771253-17783839 GCF_011800145.1 Mirounga leonina
TTTTATTTTATTTTATTTTATTTTATTTTATTTTATTTTATTTTATTATTTAACAGAGAGAGACAGCGAGAGAAGGAACACAAGCAGGGGGAGCGGGAGAGGGAGAAGCAGGCTTCCCGCTGAGCAGGGAGCCCGATGCAGATGCAGGGCCTGATCCCAGGACACTGGGATCATGACCTGAGCTGAAGGCAGACACTTAACGACTGAGCCACCCAGGTGCCCCTTTCCTGATTATTCTTAATATGAATTTCCAAAGATGCTTTATGCCAAATTTCTATATTAATTTAAAATACTTTTAATTTTTATAGATTTTTTTTTATGTTTCCTAAATCATTTTTTGATTGCTATGCCTGATTTAAAAACTTGGACCATGTAATTATACTGGAATAGGTGGAATATTTCTGTAGAGTTCCTTAAGAAAGTGTTAGGTAGAAATATTTTGAATGATAACACTTGCAGAAAATATTCAGAAATATCAGTTATCTCTTAATAATAGATTTGAGTCACACAATATAACTCTATAAAGAATTCCCTTACTAGCTGGAATGATCATTGCATTACTGAGGCAGATATAATGCATTGACAGATAATATTTCCAAGACTGAAATTTGCATATAGGTATTTAAGATGACTGATAGGCACAATGCCACCATTTAGTGCAAAATGACCCAAAGATCAATTAGCTATTACATAGTAAGTACTACTATGTGTAAGAAACTTTGTGCTGTGGGGGAAACAAAGGCATATAGATACATCACTTATGACTTAGTGGAAATGTTGAAAAAAAAAAAGAAATGTTGAGAGGAATAAACTTGAAACCAGCAATGAAAAAGACCACAACTGTGTGAAATAGAAACTTTAAGATACTACTTCTTGACCATTTTAACTCATTTATATCTTTAAAAATCTGATAGAAGCAACAACAGACTGTCTCCTAATAAAAATGCAGACAATATTTTAGAGAATTCATGCTGTAAAGAGCAAGAAATTCTGATATAAGAAGGAGGTGTTACTGAATATGGAGCAGCTAAGATTTCAGATGAGCTTTGAAAAATAAGTAGGATTTAAATAATTAGAGATGAAGAAGTCATTCTCAGCAGAGAGAATGATATGAACTACAGCAAAGAGGGGCTAATGAATAAACTGTCATTTGAATAACTTGGCTAAAAATAGAGATTCTCAGTTGGAAAGTTGTAAAAGAAAAAGGCGGATAATTAAAGTTATATATGTCCTTTTATGTCAGGGAGTGAGATAACCAAAATAACCACCTCTATACATATAGAGTCTGTTCAAGTATTTTTCTCACCGATTTTATTAGCACTATCTCTCCCCTCATAGATCAGTATTACTTTGAAAGTACAGCTAGTGTCATAAACTTTAGAAACTGGAGAACAATCTCAACTGGGTGCTCTTTCTGCTTTTATTACAAAAGGAGTTTCTCACCCACATTTTCAAATTAATTTGGGTCTAGCCTTTTAAGAGTAGGGCCTGAGGCATCATGCTTTTTTCCACAGTGTGCTGCAAAAGATATGTGCAATAGACCTGGTATTCACAGGGTTGAATCTTTCAGAAGCACAGCAATTTGCCCATAGCTTTTACTCATATCAGAATTCATCTTTTGATTTATTATATTTTGATTTGGTACTGGAAATCACATTTTAGGGTGTTTGCAAATGTCATTTGTTATCTGGGAGAAATGAGAGCTATAAATAGTCTGAGTCACTATAATATACATAAATTATAGTGATACCTATTATATTGCATCAAATAATTATAGCAGAACTAAATCACAATTTTCCATCTTTGTGGAAAGAAGTGGTGGGGAAGCATGCAGTAGATAATCTCTGAAATTACTGATATTGTTTTGGGCTACAGTCAGAAAGAGATTAGGTACAAAATAAATATTGCTTAAATTAATTAATAAGATTAAATACAAAAGTGGTTCTTAACCTTTTTTGGGCAATGGACATTTTTTAGCCTGTTGAAAGAATTCAGGAAATTTTATAGGCTTTTATGAGATATATCCATGTATCCAGAGGTACACGGATTCCAGGTTAAGAGCCTACTCCGGAATGCAATGTGCTATATTCTTAATTTGAAGGACTTCTCAATTTGTTCCACCTCCACCAAAAGCAGGATTACAAAGCATGACACAGTGACTTTAACACAGTCTAAACACTGAACACGTGTCTGTAATGATGAGTGAATGAATGGATGAATGAATGAATAATCATCTCTCAGCTCTCTGATATCCATCTGGAGATAGTCAATATATGTTGAACCCACACTGCATACACTTAGGAGACAGCATTAAATGGTAGAGGGTCAACAGTTTTGCTCTAGAATAGAAGAACACGTTAAAAAGTCTGTTTTTCCTATCTCTCTCTTACTTCCTATACATTTTCTGTTTTGATGATATAGAAAGATGTTTCCTACAATAATCAATTTTCCTGGGTATATTGTGCTATTTTCTTCCTCCTTGTGTGAGTCTTAAATGTTTTCTTAACACCTCACTCTTTACTCCATCCATGCCATCTGAAAGACTGCTTGATATATTGAACTTCAGTTTTGGCATCCTTTGACTTCTTGGTCTGCTTTGGGCATATTGCCAAATAAAGCTATTATGCTTCATTTTGTTTTATATGTTGGTGACTTGCATAGTAAAATAAAATTACCTGCTCATTTAACATTGGGCAATCAACAGCTGTCTGATAGTAATAACTTACATTATACCTAACTCAAACTTAATTTGGTCCAGTGACCTAGAGGAGCAACAGGCTCGGGGGTCCACTACCAAGTCACTGAACCATTTATTTTCCTGTATACTGGCTATGGACAAATAATTATTTTAGTTAATGTCATATTTATTTCTGAAGAATGTATCATCCAACATTATTTACTATTTAATCAGTGATTCCAACATTTTTGGAGTTATCATATCCTATCTTTAATTCCCCAATGTCCCCTGACTCCACCTAAGTGTTATACAACATATGTGTTGTTTTTTAAATGAAAGGAAATGCAAACTTACTTTATTTTCAGAACTTCAATACATTCCTTGAGAGAATTCAGAAAATGACATAGCATTATTACCAATTTAATTGTGTGTATCAGGAGGCACCTGGGTGTCTCAGTTACACTTCTGCCTTTGGCTCAGGTCCTGGGATCACTCCATGTCAGGCTCCCGCTCAATGGGGAGTCTGCTTCTCCTTCTCCCTCTGCCTCTCACACACCCATTCAAGCTCTTCCTCTCTGTCTCAAATAAATAAAGACAATCTTTAAAAATGAACAAACAAACAAAAAATAGTGTGTCTCAGGGTGGGGTTGGCAACTTTTAAATAGTATCTTTGCAAATTGTAGTAACAGTGGCTTGAAAAAAATATAATCTGTGATATAATATTGGTTTCAAATATTTTATTTGCCTCTCTATACAAAGTACAAATTAAATTGAGTCATATCCTAGACAAAATGAAAGGGTTTAATTTTGGTTTTCTTATTTATAAAATGATTTGCTTTAAAACTGTCTCATCATATTTCTTTTTCAATTTAATACTTTATTGCTAAAAAATGGTAATCATCATCTGAGCTTTTCTTATTTTTAATTTAATTTAATTTAATTATGTTATGTTAGTTACCATACAATACACTGTTAGTTTTAATGTAGTGATCCACGATTCATTGTTATCGTATAACACCCAGTGCTCTATGCAGTATGTGCCCTCCTTAATACCCATCGCCGAGCTAACCCATCCCCCCAAAAAAACCCTCAGTTTGTTTCTTGGAGTCCAAAGTCTCTCATGGTTCATCTCGCCCTCCAATCCCCCCCCACCTTCATTTTTCCCTTCCATCTCCCAATGTTCTCCATGCTATTCCTTATGTTCCACAAATAAGTGAAACCATATGATAATTGACTTTCTCTGCTTGACTTTTTTCACATAGCATAATCTCCTCCAGTCCCATCCATGTTGGTGTAGAAGTTGGGTATTCATCCTTTCTGATGGTTGAGTAATATTCCATTGTATATATGGACCACATCTCCTTTATCCATTCATCTGTTGAAGGGCATCTCAGCTCTTTCCACAGTTTGGCGATTGCAGACATTGCTGCTATGAACATTGGGGTGCATATGGCCCTTCTTTTCACTACATCTGTGTCTTTGGGGTAAATACCCAGGAGAACAATTGCTGGGTCATAGGGTAGCTCTATTTTTACTTTTTTGAGGCACCTCCACACTGTTTTCCAAAGTGGCTGTACCAACTTGCATTCCCACCAACAGTGTAAGAGGGTTCCTCATTCTCCACAATCTCTCCAACATTTGTTGTTTCTTACCTTGTCAACTTTTGCCATCCTAACTGGTGTAAGGTGGTATCTCAATGTGGTTTTGGTTTGAATTTCCCTGATGGCTAATGATGATAAATATTTTTTTCATGTGTCTGTTAGCCATTTTTATGTCTTCTTTGGAGAATTGTCTGTTCATGTCTTCTGCCCATTTTTTGATTTATTTGTTTTTTGGGTGCTGAATTTGAGAATGTCTTTATAGAACTTGGATATCAACCCTTTATCTGTAGTGTCATTTGCAAATATCTTCTCCCATTCTGTGGGTTGCCTCTTTGTTTTGTTGACTGTTTCCTTTGCTGTGCAGAAGCTTTTTATCTTGATGAAGTCCCAAAAGATCATTTTTGCTTTTGTTTCACTAGCCTTTGGAGATGTATCTTCAAATAAGTTGCTGTGGCCCATGTCAAAGAGGTTACTGCTTATGTTCTCCTCTAGGATTTTGATGGATTCCTGTCTCACATTGAGGTCTTTCACCCATTTTGAGTTTATCCTTATGTATGGTGTAAGAGAATGGTTGTGTTTCATTCGTCTGCATGTGGCTGTCCAATTTTCTCGGCACCATTTACTGAAGAGACTGTCTTTTTTCCATTGCATGTTTTTTCCTGCTTTGTCAAAGATTATTTGACCATAGAGTTGAGGGTCTATATCTGGGCTCTCTATCCTGTTCCATTGGTCTGTATGTCTGTTTTTGTGCCAGTACCATGCTGTCTTGGTGATCACTGCTTTGTAATATAGCTTGAAATCGGGCAACGTGATGTCCCCAGCTTTGTTTTTCTTTTTCCAAATTTCCTTGGCGATTTGTGGTTTTTTCTGATTCCATACAAATTTTAGGATTGTTTGTTCCAGCACTTCGAAAAATGTCATTGGAACTTTGATCAGGATGGCGTTGAAGGTATAGATTGCTCTGGGTAGCATAGACATTTTAACAATGTTTATTTTTCTGATCCATGAGCAAGGAATGTTTTTTCATCTTTTTGTGTCTTCTTCAATTTCTTTCATGAGGGTTCTGTAGTTCTCAGAGTATAGATCCTTTACTTCTTTGGTTAGGATTATTCTGAGGTATCTTATGGTTTTTAGTGCTATTGTAAATGGAATCGTTTCTCTAATTTCTCTTTCTACGGTTGCATTGTTAGTGTATAAGAAAGCAACTGATTTCTGTGCATTGATTTTGTATCCTGCCACATTACTGAATTGCTGTATGAGTTCTAGTAATTTGGGGGTGGGGTCTTTGGATTTTCCACATAAAGTATTATGTCATCTGCAAAGAGAGAGAGTTTGACTTCTCCTTTGCCAATTTGAATACCTTTTATTTCTTTTTGTTGTCTGATTCATGTTGCCAGGACTTCTAGCACTATGTTGAACAATAGTGGTGAGAGTGGGCATTCTTGACGTATTCTGGATCTTAAGGGAAAGACTCTCAGCTTTATCCCATTGAGAATGATATTTGCTGTGGGTTTTCATAGATGGATTTTATGAACTTGAGGAATGTTCCCTCTATCCCTATACTCTGAAGAGTTTTAATTTGGAGAGGATTCTGTATTTTGTCAAATCCTTTTTCTGCACCAACTGAGAGGACTATATGGTTCTTCTCCCTCCTCTTATTAATGTGTTCTATCACATTGATTGATTTGCGAATGTTGAACCACCCTTGCATCCTGGGGATAAATCCCACTTGGTCATGGTGGATGATCCTTTTAGTGTATTTTTGGGTCCTTTGAGCTAGAATTTTGTTGAGAATTTTGGAATCCATATTCATCAGGGATATCGGTCTGAAATTCTCCTTTTTGATGGGTCTTTCCCTGCTTTGGGGATTAAGGTAATGCTGGCCTCATAGAATGAGTCTGGAAGCTTTCCTTCTGTTTCTATTTTTTGAAACAGCTTCAGGAGATTAGGTATTATTTCTTATTTGAATATTTGGTAGAATTCCCCAGGGAATCCATCAGGCCCTGACTCTTGTTTTTTGGGAGGTTTTTGATCACTGCTTCAATCTTTTTACTGGTTATTGGCCTATTCACATTGTCAATTTCTTCCTGTTTCAGTCTTGGCAGTTTATAGGTTTCCAGGAAGGCATCCACTTCCTCCAGGTGACTTAATTTATTGGCATAGAGTTGTTGATAGTAATTTCTAATAATTGTTTCTATTTCCTTGGTGTTTGTCATGATCTCTCCCCTTCCATTCATAATTTTATTAATTTGAGTCCTTTCTCTTTCCTTTAGGTAAGTCTGGCCAGTGGTTTATCAATCTTATTAATTCTTTCAAAGAACTAGCTTCTTGTGTCCTTGATCTGATCGACTGTGTTTCTGGTTTCTAATTCATTGATGTTTGCTTTAATCTTAATTTTTTCTCTTCTAATGCGTGTGACATCATATTTCAATGATATTTGTTCAGAATTTGGGACATCTCAAATAATTTGAGAAACCTCAATAATGAGTACACACATATACAATAAGCACATTTCATTTTTATAATGTCAGAAAGCAAATTTAAATTAAAAAATTCTCTATCATGGGATAATGCCATAAACTTTGTGATTAGGAAGACAGTGAAATAAGGGATAAAACATAATCACAATGGTGAAAACAATATCTCATTTAAGCAGTTAGTATAAGAGTAATAAACAAAGTAAGTTTCACCTTAATGCTATGTCTATGCCAAATAGACAAACAAGAACACATAGAGAATGCACTGCACTAACCTCTACATATAATAGGTATTCCATCAGGAAAGTTATTAAATAGTTATTTCATATGCTGATATCCACATATACACTCATTTTTTTCTAAGATATCTTACTAAAATTGTTAGTGTTACTTTTGTTTCGCAGCCATTATTACTATCATTATTATAATATGATAATTTTCTTTAGAAGCCCCAGCTCTTAAATATTTTAAACCTTTGAGATTGGCTCTTTAGATTTTTGTTTAATATCAAGTATAAAGATGTTTCAGATTATCAAATACACAGCCCAGGAACAAACTATTTGTTAGCACAACAAAGTGGGCTTAGAAAGAACATACCTCAGCATAATGACATAATAAGGGCTATATATGAAAACCCCACAATTAATAACATTCTAAATGATTAAGAATTGAGATTTTCTTCACTAAGATCAGGAACAAGACAAGCATGTCCACTCTCACCACTTTTATTCAGCACAGTACTAGAAGTCCTAGTGACATGCATCGGACAAGAAAAATAACTAAAAAGGATCCAAATTGTTAAGGAAGAAGTAAAACTGTCACTATTTGCAAATGACTTGATACCACATACAGATTCCACCAAACAACTATTAGAAGAATACATGTATACAGTAAATTTCAGGATACAAAATTAATATACAAAATCAGTTGTGTTTCTATGCACTAATAAAAAAGTAGCAGAAAGAGAAAGTAAGAAAACAATCTCATTTACAAATGCATCAAAAAAAATATGAATTAACTTAACCAAGGAGGTGGAAGACCTATATTCAGAAAACTATAAAACATTAATAAAATAAATTGAGAATGACACAAATAAATGGGAACATGTTTCATGCACATGGTTTGGAAGAATTAATATTGTTAAGATGTCTATACTACCCAAAACAATTTACAGATTGAGTGCACTCTCTGTCAAAATACCATCAGCATTGTTCACAACACTGGAACGAATAATCCTAAAATTTGCATGGAACCACAAAAAACCCTGAATAGGCAAAGCAATCTTGAGAAAGAAGAACAAAGCTAAAAGTATCATAATCCCAGATTTCAAAATATACTACAAAGCTGTAGTCATCAAAACATTATGGCATGGACACAAAAATAGACACATAGATTAAGAGAACTGGATAAAGAGACTAGAAATAAACACACACTTATATACTCAATTAATGTATGACAAGGGTGCCTGGGTTGCTCAGTCAGTTAAGCATCTGCCTTTGGCTCAGGTCATGATCCCAGGGTCTTGGGATCGAGCTCTGCATCAGACTCCCTCCTCAGCTGGGTGTTTGCTTCTTCTTCTGCCACTCCCCCTGCTCATGCTCTCTCTCTCTCTCAAATAAATAAATAAAATCTTTTAAAAATTAATGTATGACAAAGGAGGCAAAGATATACAATGGGGAAAAGACAGTCTCTTCAACAAATGATGTTAGGAAAACTGGACAACTACATGCAAAAGAATGGAACTGGAGTGCCTTCTTACATCATACACAAAAATAAACTCAAAATAGATTAAAGACTTAAATGTGAGACTTGAAACCATAAAATGCCTAGAAGAAAACAAAGGCAATAATTTCTTTGACATTGATCTTAGCAATGTTTTTCTACACATCTCCTCAGGCAAGGGAAACAAAATCAAGATTAAACTATCGGGACTATACTGAAATGGAAAGCTTTAACATAGTGAAGGAAACCATCAACAAAATAAAAAAGCAACTTATTAAATAGGAGAAGATATTTGCAAAGGATCTATCTAATAAGGAGTTAATATCTAAAATATATGAAGAAGTTATATAACTTCACACTGAATGGTGAGATAATCTGATAAAAATGGGCAGAGAATCTAAATAGACATTTTTCTAAAGAAGACATACACATGGTAAACACACACATAAAAAGATGTTGAACATCACTGTCAAGGAAATGCAAATCAAAACCACAATGAGATTTCACCTTACACATAATAGAATGGCTATAATCAAAAAGACAAGTAATATCAAGTGCTGTTGAGGATGTGGAGGAAAAGGAAAATTCATGTCCTATTAGTGACAATGTAAATTGGTGCAGCTACTTTAGAAAACAGTACGGGGCTCCTCAAAAATTTAAAAATCATATGATCCAGTAATTCCACTACTGGACATTTACCTCCCTCAAAAAAAATGAAAATACTAATTTGAAAACATATATGTGCCTCTATGTATATTGCAGCATTATTTACAATAGCCTAGAAATGGAAGCAACCCAAGTGTTCATTGATAGATTAATGGATAAAGATGTGGTGTATAAGTGTATACACCATATATATACCATATATAGATAAAGAAGATTTAGGGATTCTTATTATTCCAAAATTATCTACCTTCTTATTGAAAGGTTTCTTGTTGCTGATATTTCCTTGTTCATCTGCTTAGATGATTTGTCCATTGCTGTGAGTGGGGTGTTAAAGTTCCCCTACAATTATTGTATTATTTTTGATGTGTTTCTTTAATTTTGTTATTAATTGTTTTATATACTTGGCTGCTCCCAAGTTAGGGGCATAAATATTTACAATTGTTAGATCTTCTTGTTGGATAGACCCTTTTATTATGCTATAGTATCCTTTTCCATCTCTTATTACAGTCTTTGGTTAAAATCTAGTTTGTCTGATATAAGGATGGCTACTCCAGCTTTCTTTTGAGGTCTATTTGTATGATAAATGATTCTCCACCTCTTCACTTTCAGTCTGGAGGTGTCTTTGTGTCAAAATTGAGTCTCTTATAAGTAGCATATCAATGGGTCTTGTTTTTTTTTTTTAAGATTTTATTTATTTCACAGAGAGAGAGAGAGAGAGAGAGAGCAAGGGCAGGAACACAAGCAGCGGGAGTGGGAGAGGGAGAAGCAGAGAAAGACATGTATCATATGATCTCACTGATATGAGGCATTCTTAATCTCAGGAAACAAACAGGATTGCTGGAGTGGTGGGGGGTTGGAGGGATGGGGTGGCTGGGTGATAGACATTGGGAAGGGTATGTGCTATGGTGAGAGCTGTGAATTGTGCAAGACTGTTGAATCACAGATCTGTACCTCTGAAACAAATAATACATAATATGTTAAAAAAAAAAAAAAGAAGAAGAAGAAGATAGCAGGAGGGGAAGAATGAAGGGGGGAAATTGGAGGAAATTGGAGGGGGAGATGAACCATGAGAGACTATGGACTCTGAAAAACAAACTGAGGGTTCTAGAGGGGAGGGGGTGGGGGGATGTGTTAGCCTGGTGATGGGTATCAAGGAGGGCACGTTCTGCATGGAGCACTGGGTGTTATACGCAAACGATGAATCGTGGAACACTACATCAAAAACTAATGACGTAATGTATGGTGATTAACATAATAAAAAAAGAAAAAATATACAGAAGTCTATGACTATATTATATTTTTAATTAGGCTCCATCCCCAGTGTGGAGCCCAATGCAGGGCTTGAACTCACAACCCTGAGATCAAGACCTGGATGCTTAACCAACTGAGCCATCCCAGTTCCCCTTGACTATATTATTTTTCTTTAAGTTGCAGAATCAGATAATTATGTGAAACAAATAAAACAAAGTATCCCTAAGCATTTGAAAAACGCTAACTTCTGAAGCATCCTAACAGCTCAATGATTCAATTTGCTGGCCAGAATTTTTTTCAGAAAACATTAACAGGGTGAATGTCTGTTAAGCTGACAGATTTCAATTGGTTTGCTGGCTTTTTCCCCCACCTGTATAATAATTCATTATTTAGAAGAGTATTTCAACCCATAACCAATTTGCAGTTTCATTTTAAAATTCTAGCACTTATAGAAATAGTAAATCATGTTATAATAAATTAATTCACAATTTCTCATTCAATAATTCTACATAAATATTTATTAGGTGCAAAGTAGATAATAAAGCAATGAGAAGGCAATGATGAGTAAAATATGGCTCTTCTCCTCACGGTCATCTTCTTTCGTTTGAATATGTTTACATCTCACTTTTATAATTAGAAATTTAAAAGTAACCCTCATGCTTCATAAAATATTATTCTCTTCATTTGTTTTCTGGAAGATCTGTATACTTTCTTAGTCATTCTACAGTTCTATGTCCAAGATCTAGGAAAATGGTCATACTCTGTATACTTTACAAAAGCACATTCTCAGTAGAATCGTACAGAATATTGTGTTATCAATGTCTAGACTTTCATAGGTATTAGTTACTATTCAACTTATTGTAAAAAGTACACACATAGATTATTATATCTGAAACATAACAAGCTCAGAAAATATATTAGCAAAATAAGGTGGTAGACTACTGGTATCCAAGAAGATACTATTTAGATGGACTATTTAGATCGATAAATTAGAACTACTTTTTGTACTACCATAAGATATTTGCACCTCTATTATAACATTTTATTCATTTGGCCTGCTATTTACAGTGTGCTTACTTTATGTCTGTTTTAAGCACAGTGGAGAATACAGTGGTATAAAACATAGATAATTTTTTCAGGTTTTTATTATTTAAAGATTTTACTTAAATACCAGTTAGCTTACATTCAGTGCAATAGTAGTTTCTGGAGTAGAATTTAGTAATTCATCACTAAAAAACACCCAGTTCTCATAAAAACAACTGCCCCACTTAATAACCATCACATATTTAACCCATCACCCCACCCAACTCCCCTCTCTGATAACCATCAGTTTGTTCTCTAAGTTAAGAGACTGTTTTTTGGCTTGCCTCTCTTTTTCCCCTATGTTTATAGGTTTTGTTTCTTAAATTCTTCATATGAGTGAAATCATATGGTATTTTTCTTTCTGTGACTGACTTATTTTGCTTAGGATAAGACTCTCTAGCTCCATCCACGTCTTTGTGAATTTCATTCGTTTTTATGCTGAGTGATATTCTATTGTGTATATATATACCACATCTTCTTTTTTTTTATTATGTTATGTTAATCACCATGCATTACATCATTAGTTTTTGATGTAGTGTTCCATGATTCATTGTTTGCGTATAACACCCAGTGCTCCATTCAATTAGTGCCCTCTTTAATACTCATCACCAGGCTAACCCATCCTCCCACCCCCTCCCCTCTAGAACCCTCAGTTTGTTTTTCAGAGTCCATAGTCTCTCATGGTTCATCTCCCCCACCTATTACCCCCCCTTCATTTCTCCCTTCCTACTATCTTCTTCTTCTTCTTTTTTTAACATATAATATATTATTTGTGTCAGAGGTACATGTCTGTGATTCAAAAGTCTTACACAATTCACAGCTCTCACCATAGCACATACCCTTCCCAATGTCTATCACCCAGCCACCCCATCCCTCCAACCCCCACCACTCCAGCAACACTCAGTTTCCTGAGATTAAGAATTCCTCATATCAGTGAGATCATATGATACATGTCTTTCTCTTTTTGACTTATTTCACTCAGCATAATACCCTCCAGTTCCATCCACGTCATTGCAAATGGCAAGATTTCATTCCTTTTGATGGCTGCATAATATTCCATTGTATATATATATATATATATATATATATATATATATATATATATATAT